>NW_010135529.1:44835-62966 GCF_000699245.1 Pterocles gutturalis
TGGCAGCATAAACCCAGCCATTGGTATCGAGGAGCTCCTGCCCTCCTTTGCTGGGATGGGATGAGATTCTGCCTTTGTTTCTGTGCCTCCAGGCTCAGGGGGAAAGGTCTCTGGAGCTGAGCTAAGCTTAGAACAAAATTAATTACCAGGAAGATCAAAACTATGGAGGTGAGACAGCTAAGTGGGAGGTGAAACAAGGGATGCCATTCCCGGTGCAAAACCCACCTGATGACAGCTGCGTCTTTCTTTCTGCGCCCCTGTGGTCGCCTCCACTCCTCCAGCATCACCAGGGACTGTCTGTTGAGGATGAGGCCACAGAAGAAGAGGGCGATGGGAGGTATGAACATGATCCCCAAGCCGTATGCCATGTTGTACCGGGGCAGACAAGGGCAGCTGAAGTCAAAGGAGGTATACATTTTTACGCTAGCCAGGGCTAACAGCCCACAGATTCCATTCATTACAGACTCTGAGTTGGACTGGAAGTACTGGAAGATCATCCGGAAGCGGTCCATCGTGTTCTTTCTGCTGCCGTGGGGCAGGGGACGCAGCTCAGCCTGCAGTCAGTCAGGGCAGGAGGATGTGGATGGAAGAGAGTTGCTGTACAGGAGAAAAACCCAGTGCTGGGGCTTCCCTGCTGACACACAGCTTTCACAGGTCTGTCTCTCCCCTGATACTTATCTTCTGGGGCAGTTGGTAGCTTTTCTAGGTAACCAGATGGATACAGCCTCTGTCAGCTGTTTTTTCCACCCCATTTTTAATTTTCAGGGATGTCCTACCAGTGCCAACCAGTGACAGGCTCCGGTAGTGCTGGGTCCCTCCCTCCCAGAGATGCTAACTCGCAGTGGAAAGCTGTTGCTGGATGCCTGTAAGCTGCCTTCTTTGCTGATTGAGGGCTGTTGAGCAATTAATTGTCTGAGAGAAACCAGGAGAGTCAAATGAGCTCATTTGTGCCGCTGCCCCATTTCTCTTTGGTGAAGCAGGTTCGCTCTGAGCACACCACATCACCACGAGCTCGGATTTCCCTATGGAAATGGGCTGAAAGGACCAGCCCTTCAGTCAGGAGGCTCTGGGAATCAACAGCTTTTAAAACCTGGAATGGCACTTAGGGGCAAGGGCTGCTCTCGGCTGCACACTGTACATGTTCTGTGACACTTGTGCCATACCGACAGCCATGTCCAAGGCCCTTGCACTGGGGCTCCTTCTTGCTCCTCATCAGAAGGCATGGTGCAATCAGAGCAGCTGGCTCATTTGTCCCATGGGACTGGATTATCATCTTCTGTCCATTTTAAATATCCCAGAGGCAGTTCCTCTTTTCCTCTCAAAAGTGTATTTTACAGATAAACAGAGCTCATTGACACACAAGGAAGCTCAGTTTTTTTCTGACTTATTCAACGTCATTTTCCTCTCCCCAGCTTTCATCTGAACACAATTTCAGATTTCTTATCAGGTCAGGTTTCCATACATATTCAGGAAAGGGGAAAAAAAGGGGACTGGACCCTCTTTCCCCCAGGAAAGCCGGTGCCCAGGAGCAGACATTTCACCCATCCTGAAGCTTGCTCTGCTGGATACGGGCCATTACGAGGAGCACTTGTCCTGGCAGTGGGGAAGGGTCCCCAGGGCTCCAGTGGACTGCTCCTGGCCCGTGGCATGGAAGGTGATGGGTTACCTCATCAGGAGCCATTTGCAGTTGTTTATAACTCTGATAAATTATTTAACTATCTGGACTGATTTTCTTCTGTCCTGAACATGCGCCTCAGGCAAAATATTTTTATAAAACCGTTTCATGGGTTGGCCAGCTGTTCCTGAGGTGATGTAAGGGCACAAAAAAAGGACTTCCTTTCTCCTGCACAATGTGGGAGTTGTGCAGTTGATCTACAAAGGCACAGCAGCTCTGACACTTGAGGGCACAGTGTTGACCGTTCTGCACCCAGTGGGTGCTGGGGTTGGGGTCCCTCCCCCAGCACTGCAGGAGTCTGAGTTATCTCTTTGCTCCTTGTTTGCCTCTGTTGCCAGCTGTGGGGTTACCCTGGGACAAACTGGGAATGCAAAACCAGCCCAGCACATTCCTGGACTGCAGGAGACAGCTATGAAATTAATTTAGCTCTGAATGTCTCTTCCTTCCTAATTTCTTGGCTCGTTAATTGCCACACAGGGATCCCACCTCCACATGCTGTTTGGTTAAAATAAGTGCTGTATGGCCACAAGGAACAGGTACTGAGCAATGTGTGTTCCTCGCTTCAGTTTCCCTCTGTGGGGGTAAGTGTGGATCCCCATGGATGTCCCGATGCCAGATGCTGGCAGGATAAGTCCTGGTGAAACACTGCGTCCCTGTGGCATGAGAGCAGCTACGTTCTCCCAGGTCTCCATGGGAGGACTGCGCTCTGGTCTCTTTTTGGCACCTCTCAGCTGGTGAATTGGAAAACCCGTTCCACATGTCCATGTTGTACAGAGGACAAGGGTTAATGCTTTTTCAAAGTTTAGAGAGAATATGTCATCTTGTGTTTAAGTGAAGACCACCATTTTAGAAATCACTTTTACCAGCAACAGTGCCTGCAGACCAATATCTTGTTCATCTGTAGTTTAGGTGTGCCTGTTGCTAACCCTTGGGCACATAGGTGGACACCTCTGAGAGCCTGTCTATACTTCAACAGCAGGTTGCAACTGAGATTTGTTTTCTGTTACCTTTTTCAAACAGTTTGGGGACCAACCTCCCACTGGTGTCTGAGGACAGCAGTGCAGCATCATTGCTGCCTTTCTCCGCAAAGCTGACAGAGGATTTTATCCCTCACTGCCTGGAAATCTTTCAGCATCTTCAATTTATCACAGCAGAAGTCACCTTCCATTTCAACTGCCCATGAAGAAGGACATAGACAGTATTTCCTCCCTCCAAGCACTATGCAAACTTCTGATGGTCACTGGCAGCAGAGAGAAATTAAAATGCTTTTGGCTCTGTGGGGTAGGGACCACCTGAATCTGACTATTTTTGCATAGCTGAGTACTCTCCCCAGGCTAAGCAAATAATGAGTAATGACCATTAAATGATTAATGAGATGCTAACAAAAATAATGGCAGCATTGTGAAGTATAGTTTGTCTTCATTAATAACGTTCTCTGGAGATTAGATACTCCTGTGTTCTGCCTTGTAACTTCATTAAAGCGCTAACATGCAGCTGACTGCCAGCAAGGAAATATATGGCTTAGTTCTATGTGTTGTTCTTCTTAAGAGATCATTATATATAGCTCTACTGGCCATTAGCACTTAGCTTTTTGGCTTACATGGAAGTCCTGTTTCCTGATCTCTGTGTTTTCCCAACCTTGACCTAATTTACATGAGTTCTGATGCAGAGAGCTTTTTGCAAGGCTATTTATCTGCTTGGCTTGGAGCTGATGCTGCAGTGAGACTATTTGAGACAGAGTCTCTTCTCATCTTGAGAGTGAATTAGGGAATCAGGCTGATCTCTTAATATCCTGGCTCAGTGATTTTCAGACTTCTGATTTTCTAATGCTTGTATATCTTCCAACAGAGGGGCAGGCCACAGATAGCAGATTTAAGGCTGCTGACATTTAGCTAGCATTTAGCATTATTTTTCTCTAACTCTTAAAACTAGGCTTCAGCCCTGGGGAGTCCACAGTTTACAGGCTGAAAACCACTGATAAAATTTTTTTGTGGAGAGATCAGTTTGTCTTCAGTTTGCAGAGATGTCATAGAAACTATTTAGGTGTTTAAAAGGAAATAGATGTTGGGCGATGAAACACATTTCAGTGCTGTGACCCTGGGCTTCTGCAGCCATTGGGGTTTGGGGCTGACAGAGTCCTTGTCTGGTATGACTCCTCCTGGAAGCAGACCAAGTCCTCCAGTAGCTGGATTCACAGCTTTTAAGCCAAAACTTCTGTCCGTCCTTTGTCATCAGTTCACCAAAGACCCTCAGGTAAGTCACAACTAAAAGCTGATTCTACCACCTATTTTTTTTCCACCATCCAGAGATGGTCTTGGTTATCAGGTGCATGAGCAGCACTTGACTTGCAGACGCTGGCTGCCAGTGCTCAAATCCCATGCACAAGTTGGTTTTCTATCAGTCTTCTCCTGGCTGTTATGTTGGAATGACTGCAAGATAATAAAATCTTGTTTGATATAACCATAGGGAATATGGCTTTATAAAATAACCTCCTGATTGTGTTTCCACATCTTATTACAAGTTGTTCCATGTTAACAATAAAGCAGACATGTCATATATGACTACTCTCTGTTGACTCTTACCAGCAATTCAGGTAGTAACCATTTAGGGTACTAGGTAAAGACTCCTGAATTTTCAGTGTAATCTGCAGCACAGGTTTCTCAAAACTATCCTGTGGCTACAGGTACGTTGTTATAACATGAATCTACCTGTACTGACTGTGATCATGGTTGAATTTAGCACTTCTGGGATGCACAATATGAGTTCCCTGGAGACAAACTGATCAATGTCACAGATCTTTTGTAAAGAGTGATCCTGTGCTTCTGTATTTTACGTATCAGGAATGGAAGAAGTTTGTAAAGAGGAATTTAATAGGAAATTTCACAATTTTTTTCCCAAGACTTTTTTTTTTTTTTTTTTTTTTTTAATAAAGGCCTTAAGCAAAACTGACTGTGTTTTTGAGTCAGATACAGAGTTATGAAGCAGCATTCCAGTGTCACTGCTGTACACTCTGGTGCAGTAGCGCAGGGGCTTTAAAAATGGGGAGCTGGAGCTGGGGGGGAGGGAAGGGAGCAGAGCAAAGCTTCTAAATGGTGTGAAAACCATTTCTTGGCTCCTCGGTGCAACACAAAGTGATGCACCGGTCTTAAATACTGCATTTAAAAAGAGAAAGCTTGTGTCCTTGTGCTTAACTTGCAGAGGGACCCGTCACCACGGTGCGGTGCTGCAGCTCTTGCCTGCTCGCAGCCACCTCTCCCCACGCTGCTGTGCTCTGGCAGGGTTGTCGGTCTGTCCGTGGGGCTGGCCGGTCATACTCAGAGAGAAGAGGGGGATTTTTCAGGAGTACTGAGCATCCCTGAAAGCGCTGCTGTGCAGATCAGCAGTGCCAGCTCTGCTGTGCTGTTGCTCAGTGATACACTTCTCAGAACTTCTGCAGCATCCGTGTAGTGCTGGAGACTGAAGCACAAGCATGGTTGTCATTCAGGATGCTTGGGCTCATCTCGTGTATGTACCTATCTCAACTACAAATCTTTATTAAGTTTTAAGAGACATCAGGCGTTTGCTGGTAACTGAGAGTGAAGCAATCCTCCTGGCAGGGCTGGGTGGTGGTAAGGGTCCGCTCCTCTGTGCTGTGAATCACGAAGCAGGGTTTCCCAAGAAAAGTCAAGCACACATCAAGACATTGTATCCAAAACACTACAGATGTTTTCTTGTTACAAGAAAGCCTAATCTCTCTCCACAGGGGTTAAAATTCATCTTGTCTGCACGTTCCTTGGTGCTGTGAGGTGGGAGATTAACTCTTCCAGTGCCTTGTGTAGTTATTTACTCTCTATATAGTGGATGGTTAAAAACCCCTGCCTCTGTGAGAGGAGGCTGCGTGTGCAGCAAGGCATGATGTCTGTTTTGCAAAGGTGTAAACCATCACGTACAGCAGTATTTAATCCAGTTGGGATCTGGGTTTGGGTTTGTCTCAGGTTTCCTTCAGGCACCAGTGCTGACTCTGAACTTGCCTCAGAGTGAGTCGCAGACAGAAAACTTGTCTCATTGTGGCATTTCTCTGCAGAGAAAAAAAAAAAAAGGCAGCAGCTCTATCTCATCAGAAGCCTTTAGTCACATCCTTTGACAGCCCCCTTTGCCAACCACCCTGGCCCCTGGCGGTGCAGTCAGAGGGATGAATCCTCAGCTTCTCCTCATCTGAGCAGACACGTCCCCACACAGGCAGCAGCTGCAGCCGCCGCAGCCGCTGTCACCCGGAATGGAGCCCACAGGGGCTCTGAGCAGCTCTGACATCTCGCTACCCCTAGCTGCTGCTGCTTTTCTAAAAGCCTTTTTTTCCAGACAAAAATCCATCTTGTCCTGCGGACTCCTCTGGTTCAGAGTAGCTGAGCTGGAGAGCAGCTCTCTTTTTAGGTGGTTTGTTCAGGAGTAGCGACAACAAGATTGTTTAGAAACTGAATGGAGCCCACAGGGGCTCTGAGCAGCTCTGACATCTCGCTACCCCTAGCTGCTGCTGCTTTTCTAAAAGCCTTTTTTTCCAGACAAAAATCCATCTTGTCCTGCGGACTCCTCTGGTTCAGAGTAGCTGAGCTGGAGAGCAGCTCTCTTTTTAGGTGGTTTGTTCAGGAGTAGCGACAACAAGATTGTTTAGAAACTGTGAAGACATCTTAATCACCCCGGCAAATATCACAATTTTCTCTCCTAGTTCTTCTCTGTATCTGCTGCAAGTAAGGAGCTTTTCCAAGTATCTGGGGATCAGGTAACAGCTTAAATATTAGGAAAGTTGTGAGAGCTTGTTGCCCAGCATATGTGCATACACACACTCTGCTGTCTGGTCATCAGTTCCTCTGCAGACTAATAAGTGACTTCTGATCCTAAGTAAAAGCCATGTTCTGATATAAAAATACCTATTGATGCTAGGGCCACCTGAGCTAAAACACCCATCCCTGAAGCATTTAAAACTGGTACTTCATGGTAGCTACAATTCATCTTCCAGCAAAATGAGAGTCCTGTTTCATGAGGTTGTCTTGTCATCTAGCTCTTGACTTTTTCTGTGTATATAACTCACCTTCTTGCATTGTTAATCTTCTTCTCTGTGTATATTTGTGGTATCTATATAGTGCTGGGTGTCTCCAGAATGCTGTGAGCACAAATGTGATTATCTGTGGCAATTCTTTCTCCCAGGAAAATATCAGCCTGCCTTCTCAGGGGGGTCTCTTCCTTTCACCAGCAGCAGATATTCTCTGTGATAAGCAGCTTGTGAATGACTCCTGTGTCAGGTTTCGTGATAAATGGGAAGGAAACAAATTCTAGGAATCTCAAGATGTTCAGACTCAAAGGTACAGTTTTCCTTTCTCTGCCCAAATCTTATTTCTTCTCTTTCCCATGTTCTAACTTTGGACCTTGTCTCTGAACTTAAAAGCTTCAGAGCTTGAGCTCTAACACCTTATCAGAGGGAGGATGGGAGGAAGAGGTAGCTGCAGGTTGCTATGGGTTTACTGCTGCATTGCTGGTCTTTGGCATGTTCCTGCTCACTGTCCCCAGGTACACAATCATGAAGAGTAATTCATACATATTTTTAGAAGAGGCAATCCCAAGAAAGCAGTAAGCTTCATCCAAAGGAGCAGGTAATGTTATAGAAACTGTATGGTAAAATCAACCATCCCAGCCCCTCAACAAGCTTTTGTAGACTACTAAGGACAAAAATGTGCCATTATTGGAGACACATGGTTCTTCACAAAACTCTGTCCTCTCAGTCATCATCCTCAGTGCAGAGCACAAAATACCTTTAGAAGACAAGATCATGAACTGCAGTTTATAACTTACTTAATACTAACAATCATGGACTCAGCAGAAATGGTCTTTTAAGGCACATTGCAATTTTCCTTATTCTCTGTCCCAAGCTAAATCCTTGTGGTCCCACAGGCAGTAATCACCTGCTGTGCCTTGTGTCCTGCAGAGGATAATTATCCTCTCACTATATGTTTGGTTACATCTCATCTTTGTCTGACCACTCCTGCCTTTCCAAAGCAAATAGCTAGAATCACATTTTGTGGGATGACAGGATCCTGGGGCATCATAATAGCCACCCCTCTGCTCTTTCAGGTTTTATCTGCAGTAATGGTGGTTTGGGTATGGGCCTTTTCCAAGAGCTCCAAATGCCCCTGAACTGTTCTGTTTTAAACCTCCTGGGGAAGTCGGTGTCTTGACTTCGGTACCACACACAGCATTAAATGTGCTGTTGTAAATTAATCCCTGTCCCTTCATCAAGACCTTTCATAGGCAGACCCCCTTGTCCCTCCTGCCTCTTCTCCTCCCTCTCTATAATGGGAACATGTGTCTTTGAGCCATTTCTTGTCTTTAAACTTCATTAGATTTTCCCTTTTCTTTAGCTGATGGCTGTCCATCTCTGCAAAATACCATGCTGTAGTGACTCTGAAGGGCACTAAAGAAAATATTTGAGGCCCACATCAGAAACAATGACAGAGATGACAGCATAGGTGAGTGAGGAGGGTCAGTAGAACCAATCCCTCCCTGCTTGGTTGCAGCCAGGGCCCCTCAGCAGTTAATGGCTGAGCAGGTTTCTTGCAGCTGATTTCCCAGCCCCAAAGTAGCAACTTCATCTCAGCCTGCCTGGTGCTTCTGCACCCCTTCTACTATCCACCTCCACTTCCCCGGCCCTCTTCTGTTTGTCTGGCCTCCCCTCATTTGTTGCCAAGAACCACCTTTGCTCATTACGAGTAAATAATCTATGTGTGACTGAAGCTGATTTTGGGGGAAACCAAGCCAGCAAACAATGGCCACAAAACAACCACAAACCAGCTTCAGTGGTGCTGGTTACAAGCCGTGCCCAGAGCTGACTTCCCTCCGATGTTTGTTTGGCTTCCAGCTGCGACTTTCTGACCTGAGCAGTGGAGCGAAACGATTAAGACATGTAAGTGCAAGGCAGGGATTGTATTTTGGGTTATTTCAGATTATCAAATTCTCAGTCTCTGCATCTGGTGTAATCATTGTTGCCTTTGTCCTCTTTTAGCTAGAGCCACGCTCTGGAAGCAGACGGAAGCATTGCAAACCCAGCTCATGCTATTGAATTCCTGCCCAAAGCGAGGCTGGATTCCACCATAAAGGGTTTTGACTACCAGAAAGGTGGAGAGGGTGAAAATAAAAACTGTAAGAATTATATACAGGCAAAAACCCTGCCGTGGCAATTGGCCATAAATACTAGTTAGGCCTTAAGTACTGTCTTGACCTGTTCAATTTGTGGAAGAGAAGGTTCAATGATGGAACCAAAATTCATAAGTATTTGCTTTGCCTGCTGGATCAAACAGAAACACATCCAATGAGCTCCACTGATGTGGAACTTGGAACTCAGCAAATTCAGACTGGAAAGGAGTTGCATATTTTTAACAGACAGACATTTAAATGCTGCAAAAATTAGCCTAATAGCGTAGTAGCTTCTCCTTTACTTGCAATTTTAAAATTAAAGGGGAATTTGTTTTCTAAATGTGTCAGAGACACTGAAAATCTCGTCATTAATTCATAGGCAGAGAAGCAAAATTTCCTTTTGAATCCAGTAGGCATAACTCATGTAGAGGCTTTTAGAAGAGGTAATAATGTCAGGAATATGTTCATCAGTAAATGAGAGCTGAAAATCTGTATCTGCTCATGAAGTTAGTAATGATGGGTGATGCTCAGTTACTGAGCTCTGATGCCGCCTGCAGGATTTTAGTGACAGCATGAACAATATGAGTGGTGCAGCTCAAATTGGAGTATTTATTCATACGGGAAGGGAGTGTTTAGTCCTTATGTTCACATTTATCAGAACCCAGTGACAGTATCTGATTTCATATTGTGATCTGTTGTGCAGACTGGAAATTTTGAGAAAAGAACAGATCTGTCAGCAAGATTATTCAAATAAGCCCTGTTGGGGACTTGTACCCTCCTCTGTTCCTCCCTGGTTCAGTTGTGCATTTCAGGATTACAGTTTTGAAATGCATGCTAACTGTTCCTGACTGGCAAGCCAAAATTAAGGCTGATATTTGCTTGTGGGGTTGGTCCTTACTGCTGGGACAGGACTGTACACTTGGAAAAAGGAATAGTTGCACCTGTTTTGCTGAATTCAGCAATCCCGGATATTCTCCTGGTGAGAAGTCCTTCCCATCATGAATGCACTGCCAATTGTCTTTGAGAATCAACAGGGCCTTATGATACTGAGCTTGACATTTCTGATCTTCTGGCTGCCTCCCACCATTTGAGTCACAGAGCAAAGAAGAGAAACTGTGACCTGGGATGCTACCAGCAGGCTGCACATCCAGTGCCACCAGCGGGGCTCTGTAGACTGGGAAGAGAAGGTTATTGTGGCTGTTTCCAGGTCATATTTTTGAGATTCAGCCAGCTTCAGTGCCATCTGCTGTGGACTCCTCATGGAGGCCTGGAGGGAATGAATGAGCAGCCTGGTCAGCCTGCCTGGGGACCTCTGAAAGGGGTGCTCCACTTCAGAACTACACAAGGGTTGACCAACTTGGATGGGAGTGTGTCAGGAGGACAGGTACTGGATGCATCCTCTTTCTACAATCAGTCTAAGGGTGAGTCTGATGCGGGAAGACTGTCTTGTTTGGCTGGCTGTTTGATACTGCTTTTGTTGTGCTGCATGGTGTTGTTGGGGGGCTGTTTACTGTCTGAAGGGTTTGCAGACTGTGGAAGAATGGGAAGTCAAAATCCAGATTTTTCTTATTTTAAGGTATGTAAGTTTATTTAGAGTTTGTTAACCTTGGAGGCTGTGAATCTGCAGTGCTGTCCTGGAACCAGATGGGAAATTGCCAAGGGGGTCTGCATAGGAACAGGATCAGGTTGGTCTGTCACCATGCTAGCAGTGGGGCCAGGGGCTGTCAGCAGCCCTTCTGGTGAGGAATATGTTGAGGGGGAAAAAGGAGCTGGACCAAAAAGCTGTTAAAACCTCATCACTTCTCATGTGCAATACAGCTGGGAAACACTGACATAAAATAACTCTACCTGAAGGCAAAACAACATGTAGGGTCAAGACATGCTTAATACCTTGACAGTTGACTATTGAGTAATATACCAAAGCTGTTGGGTGCCTTCCCTTTGGTAATCTAAAGCACTGTTTTAGGTGTTGAGGATATCAAGCACATTTTGAGGTGCAGGCTAACAGCCTTTAATACACTTCCCCTTTATCTAACTAACCACATTTAGTAAAAGTTTGTTTTTTCCAGTATTTCCTGAGAAGGCTGACTTCTCAGCTTGATGTGAAGTTGGCTTGCAATGACCCAATTAGAAATCTGGATACTTCCACTGTTAATTTGTGCAGTAAATTTAATTAAAAGCAAATATTTGGATGCAGAAATAGGATATGAGGTTGGCAGTGGCATCTGTCATCAAAGTCTTGATTTGGTCTTGCTTAACAGAAACCCGTTTAGATTGCAAAGACTGCGGGATCTTCTTTAGAAAGCAAATATCCCTCAAACCCTGTGTTCTGCCAGAATGATCTGCCTACCACCTCAGTAGAAATATCCACCATACTGACAGAGATGTAAAAGCCAGACTGAAAGGAAGGTCCATTGTCCAGGAAAATGTTTTAAGGGAGAAATTAGCCAAAAGTACAGTGAATGGAAGCAAAAAACCCTGCAATATTAGTTAAATCTGTGGAGCTGGTAAATTCACCCTAACGTGCCAGGGAGGAATCTCTGTCTCCTGCTGCTGGAAGGAGGTGTCCAGTCTGGCTGACAGACAATGAAACTCCAAGGGGAAAATCAAAGGCTCGATGATTAGCTGTGCTAGATTCCTGTTAGATTTCTCTTACAGATCAAAAGACCCCTTAAGGAAGGAGGAGCTGAGTCCCCTGGAAATATCCTCAGCTCAGTACTGGCCTCTCATGTGAACCTCAGCTTAGTGGTGACATCTGGGCCTCACAAATGTGCCCCTTGAAGCTTTCTGCTGTGGAAGGAAGCAGCCTTGGGGTTGCTCTAGCATACACCTGGGGCTCTGCAGGCTTTGCCAAATTCCCCAGTGTGGGGAGCACAAGAAGCTTGAATTAAAAGGGACTTAAACCCTTCACACCAAAGCATTGCACGAATATAACTGGCATTTGCACGCTAGAGCTCAAAAAACATGACCACCATGTGTGGGAGAAATTAATATTTTCTAGCCATCCTTTTTATTCTCCTCTGTTATTAATTGTCTTCATATTATTGACTTTGAGCATAGTTCATAACAAATACATAAGCAACATTTTGCAAAATGGAAGCTAAAAAATATAAAATCTCTCCAGCTTCTGCTTGTCAGTAGAGGGGTCAGACCCTTACCATGACCTCTGTCCCATAAGCAGACTGACTTTGTTCATTGAAGTGGAACTTCCCAAAGGAATAGATTGTCCAAAGGAAGCAATTAACTTACTTTTGCTCTTTTTCTTGCTCTTTCAGGTAGTGCAGTTATTGGATTTGTATGTATTTCACATGAGCAGTTTCAGAGGGAATGTAGCATCCAAGTGAAAGAAATTGAAAGACAAAAGGTGATAATATAAAGGCATGTCTACAGCTCATTTGATCTGGGTCTGGAAAAAGCTTGCTCTTCTTGCTCTTCTGAAAGTTCTCCCTTTCTGGCAAATTAGAAATCTAATGTTGACTTTGAACAACTGATGGGGATGAGAGTGAAGCACGGCTGGGACAGGCTTTGCTGGAGCTTGTGGGGCAAACGAGAGTATGAATTGCATAGTGTGGGGTGCAGGGCTGGAAATAAGCCAGAGGTTCAGGGTGTATGAGTGGGCTGGATGGAGTGTGTACATAAGCATGGGCTAATTTCTACAGAGAAGGAGAAGGGCGCACAATAACAGGCTGATGGAAGCTGACAGTGAGGATTAAATAAAGACGGGAGTCAACACCGTTGTCCTGCAGGATAGACCTGGGGCTCTGAAAAGCTTAGAAAAGCAAGTCTAGTAGCTTGATGCTGTCAGGAAGAGGATCCTGCTGGGCTGCACAAGCATCAGTACAGGAGAACATTTTTTCTAGCAGCCTCCAGGATGGATGCCCATGTATATATGAGGCACCAAAGTGTCATGTAAATGCTACTGTGGTTCTGCCTGGAAGGTCAGGCAGCAGCTTCTGTTCTTGTGCAGATCCTGTGATGAAGAATGGGAGAACTACTGCTATAAAGGTCAGAAAATAAACAGAATTAATCTGAAGCATCAAGCTGGCTTTACAAATCATGTTTTCCCAGTCTGCACACTGTAGAGCCAGTGTGTCATGAAAGATGGAAACTTGTTTCCTATCCTGCACATAGAAAACAAGTATCTACATTTCTTACAAAAGAGGTGACCTAGGATTTACCTTTCTTAGACAAGGAACACCAAATCTGGTGATCACCTCTCATGGCAACTTTTTGTTGACTGCTGTCTGAGACTGAGCATTTTATAAATGTTGACGAGGCTTTACATCTACAGATCTGTTCCCCCTCTTCTCTTTAAGCTAATATTTCTAGAAGTATCTTCTCAGACTGTGCTGGCTGCTGCTGTGAAAACTGTTGGCCTGTTGGACACAGAAACCCACAGGCAAGAAGTTGTTCACCTATGACTGGGAGCAGACACTTGTCATCCTGTCCTATTTTAACAGTAAAGCCGAATTTGCTTCTGTCTCATCTGAGTCTTACATCCAGCTCTGCATTGGTTTCAGAGGTGACAGCGATGGGGCAAACCTTCCTGATGCAGCCGCTGCAGTGCATTTTATTTTGGGGTGATGCATGCCACATCAAGAATGCCATGGGCCAATTGTCATTCAGGCAGTTAAAAATACATAAATCAGGAGATTAGCCCAACAATTAGGTGCAGTGAATATCTCCCAGACGATCTTTTCTCCCTGCAGCATGCAGTTCTGTACATTTCATGGATGGGTGTGGTTTTTTTTCTTCCACATCTGTTGAAGTTCTGATGCCAGGCATTTAATTACAGAAAGCCAAGCAACAGCTGACTTATTTTGCAGATCCTTCTTCAATATATAAGGCAAAGGATTAATGTGTGTGTGAAATCAGCAGGGTCTGGTGGAACAAATCTTGCTCTGGAAGGGACATGTGGCATATCCCCATCCTCAGCTTGCTGCTTTAGTTTATCCATCTGGAGATGGAGGAAAACAGGAAAAATAAGGAAAACATTTGTTCCTTTGGATTATTGTTGAGATTAATGTTTCCAATATATGTAAAAGGTGGTCTAGGCGTGGTATGTCCAATTTCTTAGCCCTCCCACTCACACATGTGCCTGTAAGTGGTCCAGGCTGCTGGACCTCATGCATTTTAAAGCCAAAAGGGCCCCGCCAGCACCCACTTGCTGCTCTGTTTTATTCTGTGATGCTCATTCCCTGGGTCAGGCTGCCTCCTCTGAGCATTCTCTTAGGGTATAATTCTGACATGTGTTTGCCCAAGTCTCTGGCAATGATGACTCAGGCTTTGTGTGTACTCCCTGTTCTTGTGATTCTTCATCATTATACCTTGTTTGTGTTTGCCTTGTTTCTTGTGTAACCCCTTGAGGCACGATGTGCCTAGAAGACACAAATGCAGGCTTTGCAGAGGGAATTTTTAACCACATTTGCTTCATTGCTGCATAGTGCTTCAGAGTTAGCTCTTTTCAAAATACCCAGAGTCACTAGATGCAAATGTGCTCATCTAATCTTGCCCCCCTCACAGTCTGAAAACATCTCTGTGTACCAAAGTCTAGCAGTCTATCCGGCCACCCTTCCCCAGTGAGCTCTTTTTGCATGTAGATTTTACCTTCCAGCTGTCTCACAAATCCTCCTCCACATCCGATCTCTCACTCACATATGCTTAGCTGGAGCTCATTCTTGTAACCCGGCTTTTGGGTAGAGAATTCATGGGTGCGTCGTGACTTAAGGCAGTTAGATGTTCCACGAGAAGATGTGATGGCGCAGTTACTTTCTCCTTGTCTTTGTTCATAATGGTAAGAACCTTTCCTGGAGGTGATGCTGATTTCAGATTAAGTTCATGGACTGACTGCATTGTCTCCATCGACTTCTCAGCACAAATTACAGATTGGTGGTCAGCTGCCCATGTGCAAGTACAGAAGGTGAAGAGGAATTCTAATTCAGTGCAAACTCATCCTGCTCTATCACGCAGCATGCTCTCTCCACCAGACCCCCACTACCTGACAGGATTGATACCAAGAAATTGCATTTCCCTAATTAGCCAATTCTATTGATGTCACTAAAGTAATGTCCTGGCTTACTGGCATGAAAGCCCTGCAGTTTTGGCAAGCTGTTTCAATACTCCCTGTTGCTGCAGCACAGGAAAAAGGCAAAAACCCAGAACCAGTATGATCCTGTTTTGTCTGTTGAGGACCCCTGTGATCACAGAGCATATTTCTCACCCTGCTCAACATTTTATGTGGGAAGAACTGACATAAGTTGGCAAGGATGGCAAGGCAGCCCCTCCTTCTCCAGCCAGTGTCAGGAGCAAATTCAAAGACTTTGATAGAGTGTACCAAGATACGATCACAGCAAAACCCCGGTGCTGTTTTGCATTCCTATAACTGCGGTCTGTGGTGTCAGGCAAAGCCAAGCCCATACCTCACAGAAGTGGAACATGTTGCTAAGGCAGATCATACGCCTTCCTCCTTTCCCTGATGGAAATATGCTTTACCTTAGTTCTCCAAGGTGAAAAGGGAGCTGGCTGAGCACATACTCTATCAGCCATGTGGAGTATAGTTTAATACTCACATGACAGTATCAAGGTTAAATTGCTGCGTGGCATCTAAAACTCAGAGTGGATTTAGTGGAAGCAGAAAGCACTGGTTCTTCCAGGAGTGGGTCCACCATGCAGTGAGGTGTCACACGAGGCGCAGTTAGCAGCATGCATGATGCATGCGTGAGTGCCTGTAATTTAATGGATGGCTGCACAGAAATGCTCCCTGTGCTATTATATGGATGTCCCCTATGCCTCCTGTCCAAAACGCTGGTACCTTTCCTTTTTCAAGATCTCTTTCATACAATGGAAAGATGCCCCTTTCCATTATAATTTGCCTTATGATGGCACCTCTTTCTGCCACATAAAACATGAAGCTTCCAAGAAAATTTACAGTACTTACTTAAGACCTCTTACAATTCAAGGATAAGCACAAGGAGAGATTAGAGAAAACAAATGGAGAAAGAACAGGGTTGTTTTTGTTGGTTGCAGACAATTAGGTTAAAAAAGATGGAAGGTATTTTATGATGAGGAGCTGGAGTTGTCTCTCTAAGGGCCATTTCAGTCCCATGTTTCTTTGTGAGCTGGCTGGAAAGACAATGTTCACAAAGTGGTGGGTTAACCTTGTCTGGATGCCAGGTGCCCACCAGGCCCCTCTATCACTCCCCCTTCAGCAAAATAAAGGGGGAGAATAAGATGAAAAACTCGTGGGTCAAGATAAAAGCAGTTTAACTAAAGCAAAGGCCAAGGCCATGCACAGAAACAAAGCGTAAACAAAGATGTTACTCTCTGCTTCCCCTCAGTGAGTGATGTCTGGCCCCTTCCCGGGAAGGCAGAGCGTCAGTGTGCGCAGCAGCTGCTCCCGGAGACAAACGCAGCAACGAACGCCCCCTCCTCCTGCCTGCCCTGGGCTCTTATGGCTGGGGGGGGGTCACACGGGGTCGGAACGGCAAACACATGGTGTGCACCAGCCAATCCGGGCCAGCTGTGCCGGCCCCGCCCCTCCCCAGCTGTGTCACACACCCTGCTGGCTGCCAGGGCAGCGCCCAGCACTGGGAGGCTGCTGGGGGAGCCTGGCTCCATCTGACACACCCAGTACAGGTATAAATAAAGATGTGACTTAGTGTCACTTAATCTCTGTCCCACCTCTGCTCACAAGCTTCCTGCGTAGGGAGGCAGCTGGTGGACATATGGGTCCAGAGCAGGACCCGATCACTGGCAGCACTGAACACAGAGAGGCTTGTGCTTGGGCAGCAGTTCCAGCCCCGCACTAGCATGGCAGCACTCTGACTGACGTGGTTGTGCCTTTCTGCTTCTGAGAGACTCAGAAAGGATGCAAAATCATGGTGCACATCTCACCCATATTGCAATCTAAGGCTGGGCAAGATGGTGTTGATTCCACAGCCTGGCCTCCTGCAGCACATACACCAAAAGAAATCCTCATCCTGATTTCAGCATCAGATTGTGGTTATAGATTTTTCTATGGTTTTTATCAGGTCTTAATATTTAGCCACAGAATACCTTTCTCTTCTTGTCCAAAAGTTACTTTATTGAGAGGTTTCAGAGAACAGTGTGTCTTTTGGGTCTCTGGGTGGGGAAATAATGGCAGTAACTTTTTTGAAGGTGAAGATATTCAGGTATGGTCTCTGACCACATAGGGCTTTTCTTACATTTACTAGGAGGAGGGAGAGGGGAGGTGGGTGGATAGATGGACAAAATCACCTTTTGGAAGGAAGCTAAACATTAAATTGTTGTTCAACAGAAGGAAGGAAAGAGACATTTTACAGCCCTGACATAGCGGAACTTAAGCTGCCCTCAGTCTTCAGCATTTGCTGACACGCCACATGGAGATTGCAAACGTGTATGCCTCCAGAACCTACAGACATCTTTAAAGAAAAAGGTAATGTAAATATGCAATAGACCAGCATCAGTGGTGGATTTATTTTAATGTGGTACCAATGAACTCCTCCAGGTCCTGGGTTGTGCTCATCACAGCAGAAATCTCTCTATGGCCAACGTGCTGCTGGGGTGAGGACAGGGGCAGCCTCACCACCCTGTATGGTCCTGGCTGCTCCTGACCCTCCATAAGAGACCTGCCAGTGAAGTGTTTCCATTCACCCCATTTCTACCCCACCCTACTTCCCTGAGGGTGGCTGGAGCGCCTCATTGCTTTGAGCCACCAGGGTGAGGAAAGTGGTGGGTGCAAGTGCCCACACACCTTGCTGGGTAGGCTGGGGACCAGTAAGGGACCTACTCACCCCTCTGACTGTCTGCCTTCTCCACTGACCCCAGGGCTAGAGAAGAAGCTGCTGGCCCTTCTCCTTCACCTTCCCCTGAGTGCTGCTCTGGTGTATTTGCACCCATGAGAATCCCAATTGCTTTAGGATGGTTGCATCCCAGCACAGCGCATCTGCTTGACTGAATGTTCATGCACGATGCAGCCCCTTGGAGGGTCCTGGATTCTGGGGACAGCTGCACACATCCTTGCTGGGAGGGCGCTGGGCTGGCCCTGGGGAAGCGGTTTCAGGGCCAGCAGGTGTAAGGGCAGCCCATCCTAGCGTCCTGCTGCGGACGTGGAGGTGCCTTGCTCCACGGGCGGCTTTCCTCATGGGCTGCTGAGGGGAATAACGTCCCTGACCCTGCGGCTGCCCCTCGGGGGGCTGTGTTGTCCCGGGCATCCATCTGGTCTAGGGGGACACCCCGAGCTGCGCGGTGCTGTGGGGGGCACAGCTGGCCGCGTTTGCTGCCGGGGCTCCCGGGA
>NW_010135530.1:0-761 GCF_000699245.1 Pterocles gutturalis
TGGACATTGAGCCATTGACCACAACCTTTGAGCGCGGCCATTTAGCCAATATTCCCAACAGAAATATGGAACAGCATCCAGAGGTCTGAACTTCCCCAATGCAGAGACTTGGCTCTTCCAGAAAATAGTTTTAGGACACAGTGGTGAAATGTGTGTTATCTTCCCCTCCTGTACTTAGTTCACATAGAAAACAAGAGTCTATTGACAATATCAATTGCTCCATTAGCTGAAACAACAGAGGCTCATGTTGGCACACAGCCTCCCAGGGAAGGAAAATTATTTGTCCCATATGAGAATGTTTTGGTGTGGAGTCAGGGTGCAAATCCAAGGAAAATATGTGCCAGAATGCCAATGTTTAAAGTTTGCAAAGTCACATTGTGAAGCTGAGGAAATGTCAAAATTGCACTGGACAAGCATGCATTGCTTTTTCCCTCCCACGGCAGATTCTTGTCTTGTTCAGTACACTGGATGGTCAATGAATGAGGCAGAAGCTGTTAAGAACAGAAATGATGCTCTGTGCTTTAAAAGCTGGTCTGGGACCTAGTATGGCTGAGTTTTATTCCAAATTCAGCTGCCACCTTTCTACAGGATGTTGGAGGAAAGTGTGAAAACAATTAATATATACAGGAAAGGTAGATTATGTTAGGCAATT
Source organism: Pterocles gutturalis (assembly GCF_000699245.1). Classification (NCBI taxonomy): domain Eukaryota; kingdom Metazoa; phylum Chordata; class Aves; order Pterocliformes; family Pteroclidae; genus Pterocles; species Pterocles gutturalis. The sequence goes on from NW_010135530.1 coordinate 653, forward strand.
CACCTTAAAACTGCTATCTCTTAACTTCATTGTCAATTCAATCTTAACCTTCTTTTAACATTTTTTTTTCCAAAAACATTTTGATTTGGGTCCGTCATACCCAGGAATG
>NW_010135530.1:771-12952 GCF_000699245.1 Pterocles gutturalis
CAGGCTGTTCAATGCTAATCAGTTGCATGCAAGAGGCTCAGTTATCCATTCTGCTGCAGCCCTGTCTCCAGGATCCCTGCCATCCCAGGGTCTCAGCCTTACACTGACACATATTGCAATGCATCTTGATGACCGTGTGGAGCTGTTCATGCCTGTTCATAGGCAGGCAGAAATCAAACAGGCTTTAAGCCACTGTAGCCTATTCTAAGATTCATATCTGCTCCTGGCTGGGTCTTCACCAGAAGAATTACAAAAACATTCTAATATCCTATTTATCATCCTTCTGAGACCTTGGATAAACAGTCTGGTCAGGAAGAAGTACAACCAGAATATGTGCATGCATTGTTTAGAGATGTATATGTGTATGTTTCTGCATGATGTGTCCCAGGCTCATGTCACAACCTTTTGCAAGAACAATGCATAAGAACTCCCTGCTTTTTTTACCTTGCAGTTGACTGGATCTTGCTGTTTTGCAGTATTAGTGAAGAGAAAAGCACTTTTTTTCTTGAGTTGTTTTTCCCCATATATCTGTGAGAACACTGGGATCCTCACTGATCTGTGCCTGATGGGAATCACTAGCCAAAATGCTACAGCTGAAGTGAATGACCTTTGCCAATACCAAGTTCATCTTGCGGAAACCAATGGACAGGGAAAGCGCACGGCAGCTAGAGACAGCTCCGACAGTAATGGGCTGTAATTGAGTTCTCAGTCTTGCTTTAACTGCCTTGGTGCGATTGCCTGTGAAAATTGCTCTGTTTTATGCTCTTTGTTAGGTTCTGTCAAGCCCCATTTAAAATAATGAGGCCTCTTCACTCACTTTCTCTCTGTAGAGTTCGGAGCAGACAAGAGAACCTTCAAAGGAGGAACAAAAACTCATCTGCGCAGAAGAGGGGGATGCTGTAAATTACTGATACCCAGGATTCTTGCAGAGGCAGTTAGCCAGGTGTGACCTTGACAAAGGACAAATCAAACACACATTATCCACTCTTTCAGTCAACGCCTTCTGTTCTCAGGAGGTGCAAACTCATGCTGGATGCCCAATAAAGTGGCTCCTCTCTAGCAGCTCATCCATCTCTTTCATCAGATGTGTGAATCCACAACACACATCACAGGAGCAAGAGGGATATAAAGACTAATGGGTCCTTTATGAAAGTCCTGTTTGAATTGGGAGCAAAGGCCATATGTAGAGAGGTGTTGAGCACTCACAACCATGCGTTCCTCCAGTGAGAGCTGAAAAGCCCACGTTCCCTTTGGGTGTGGGACAGCTCAGCCATGAAGTGACTTATCTCATCACCAGGTGTGTGCTGTAACTATGCACAACTGTTTAGGGTGCAATAACCTGCATGTTAAACAATATCAATCAGCAGATCCTGCAACTACAGAGACTAATGAAAGGACATTTTGCCCTCATAGAACTCCTCTCAATCACCCTTGAGAAAAACCTAATATGAATGCTTTGGTTTACAGGAAAACAGTCTTTAACCATTTTTAATGAGGCAAAAGGGTTTAGAGCCATTCAATAATTATCTGAGTGCTTTAGAGAAAGCTTTCACATGAATAAGTTGTTAAAAAGTGCAAAATATTTTCTTAACTGAAAATACCAATACTTATCCTCTTAGTAAAAAGACTGATTTCAAAAAGCTATTTCATTTAATGCATTTTTTCTTATTAAAACCACTAGCTCTGCTGCTGGACTAGGCACTGAGACAACCACTGTTAGGGCAAAACTATCTCTTGAACATGAGGGTTCTCAGTTGTGTTGCTGGAGGCAAAATGGATCCAAAAAGATAGTTCAATCTGAAAATGTGGGAAATAGCTCTAAAAGTGTGTGTAGAAAACGGATTTTCTTACTAGTCTATCTGCTTCGAGAACTGGATTTTCTCCAACACAGCCTACTTGTCAGTAGACATGCCTTTCGAGGATGTCACTCAGCTGAAACTTCTCACAGAATCACAGAATCACAGAATGTTAGAGATTGGAAGGGACCTCGAAAGATCATCTAGTCCAATCCCCCTGCCGGAGCAGGACACCTAGATCAGATCACACAGGAACGCATCCAGGCGGGCTTTGAATGTCTCCAGAGAAGGAGACTCCACAACCTCTCTGAGCAGCCTGTTCCTTGGATTCCAGTTTCAAAACAGTCTTTCGCTGCCATAAGATGGTCACAAAACACACTGTGATTTGTGGGAAGACCCCCTTAACATCAAAGCTGGTGAGCAGAGGCTGAGAGACTATCTGGCAAGTGAATCCCCAGAAGCTGACTCTAGTCCTTTTTACCATGGAGAAGGAGAGGAGGGGAAGAAAGTTATTTTTGATACAAACAGAAATGAGAAAACCAAGTCTGGACACAGGAGCCCACCAATGCCTGAGTTCCTTTGTTGGCTTTGATAAACACTCCTTGTGCAACACGAAGCCCTATACATGTACTGTACTTCCCACTGGTGTGAGAAGACCAGTGTTGGGAACACATCCCACAACCAGTTTTTATATGGCTCAGAACCATTGTTCTGAGATAAACATGGGCATAGGTTTGATTACTGCTTCCTTGTACTAAGAGCATGGAAAACAGACACAAGTCCAGCTGACATGAGTATCCTTATGGATCAAAGTAGGAGCTCAGGCTTGAGGGTGGAGTGTTCTTATACTTCTGGGCTGAGGAACGAAGAGCCAGTTGATTTGTTGCTATCACAGCAGCAACAAACCTCAGCGTCTCTCACTTTTTAATCCTGTTCTGAGAAAGGGTGAGGTATCTAAAACTCTGAGATACAAATTTCTTTTTTCCTCAGAAATGGGAAGCCCAAAGAAATGAGCTGGTAGACTGAAAACCCTGTAGGAAAGACATAAGTACCTGGCAAAGAGAGGCCTGGAAGAATTCATCACATGACACCAATTCTAGCACTAGGCTTGCTTGCAATGTATTAACAAGCCATTAGATGTCCCTTTGTGCCTTGTAAAGCTCCAGACAGGGCACAGTCCCTGGAAAAAAAAGGAAAAACAAAGGTGGAGCTGATTGATCTATGCAGAAACTTTTCTGCCTTTTGGTTGCTCCTGTTGTGGTGGTATTTAGTAAATTCCATCTGTTTAGGAAGGAATGTGCCTCTGCAGTTCATGATATCAACAAAACTACTGGTATTACAGTCTCTGTGTTAGGCATGTCCTTCTGGGTATGTTGGCCAGTGTTAAACTCTGAGGCTGTTGGAGCAGTATGTGGTGTGTCAGGTAGATAAACACTGCACCCTTGCAAAGTTTAAAGAAGTCCAGTTCTGGGATGATGCTTACCTCTCCCACCTGCAGTAGGAAAAGGTATCCTACAATGCTAGTCCAGCAGCAACATGTGAGGCTGCCAGAAAACAGGACAGGCTGTATGTGGCTAGGATGGCTTCTCAGAGCTGCTGTGGTCCAGGGGAGGGACCCTCTGTAAGGTAGTAAACATCCTTTCCTCTCAGGGAGCAAGAAGCTGAGCAGTTTCTGTTCTCGATGCTTGCCTCTTAAGCCATCTTCTTCTGTGTTATCAGCAGTTTACCACATTCAGCATTTCCCTTAGGTAGAAAGAAAGGAAGCACAGTTTATTATTTAGTCATAAGTGTAGTTTTATGATCTCTTAATTGGTGAAGAGACATGAATTGTTTGCTATTCTAGCTTTGACCATATGCAGACCTGCAGAAAGAGATGCAAGGCTGAGTCTGCAAGAAACCTTGTGATTACTTATTGCTGACAATCCCCAGAGCTGCTGCTTTCCTTCCACACTATTGCTTTTCAGGATTCATTATGCTTTTTTCTTTCTTCCCTTTTGCACACTTTCTTGTTGCCTTTTCACAAAGATCCCATTACCAGTTGTCTCACCTTGTTTCTCACTATCATATATTTTTACATCTTTTCCTCCCCTTCTTCTGTCCGTAACTTTGTTCTTCTGTGTATGAGAGGGCATAGACAAAGCATTGTGAACTCCAGCCTTTTAGTATGGTGTTTATTTGCCTTCTGGATGGTTTTATCCTTGCAGCTATTTATTATTGGCTGGCTTCATCCCCTTGACATTTCTCAGTGTTGGCACTCAGCTTCTTTTATTGTACAGACCAGTCAGTGAAATTCGTATGCACTGCCCTCTCATAATAATAACAAAAAGGAGGAAAGATATCTTATTATGTTGTGTGTCTTGTGCATTTATTAGCAGCTTGGAAGGTCTCTTTGGCAGTGATGTTGCTGATAGAGTTCTAGAGCCATAGATTTGAGATGGAAAATGGCATTTGTCCTGCAATGACAAAGACTTTACATTCCTCATCTTGCTGACTAGCTTATTGTCAATTGCTTGGTTGCTTCTCATTAAGACAATGTTTTGTGCTATTATTTTTTATTTCCTTTATTGCTCATGTACATTTAAAACTGCTGTTCATCTTGCTGCTTGGGGCTTTCTGCACCACAAGATGTACATGAACTATGACTTAAAGAGGTTTACAGAAGAACTGGAGAGCCAGGAACTATGTGTTCACATAGCATCATCTATTAAATTTAGGTTGAATGGTAGTGTAGAACTAGAGGAAAATAATATGCTAGTGGTATGTGCTGTGCACGTGTTTGCCCATAGAATCACAGAACAACACAATGGGGGCTGCCGGCCAAGCAGACATCCCAGGCTAAATGAAGAAATACAGAATAATCAGAGGAAATTCTTGCAACACAATCAGTGCCACACAAGTAATTTAAAGAGTTACATTTACAAAAATCTGTCCAAGGACTGGGATGAGGCTGCCAGTTCCATTTTACCTGAACCACACCTCAACCTGCAACTTTTCCAAAAAACTGTCAGAGTAATGTGCTCTGTCACAAGACACTGACATATTCCTCAGTATGAGTGTTCACTGCAGTAACCAGGCAGGAACTGGGAGGCTTAATGTATGTATCTGTTTGCAGCATTATCTCCTAGGGGAGAGATCCAATACCATATTATTACTATTGGACTCAACTTAAGAGGCCCTTTTGTCTCTCTACAGTCAATGATTTCTCAGAGGTGGCTTGACTTTGGCCATTTAAGAACCAATCCATACAAGACTCATCAGCATTGTAACTGCACCTCTGTCATTCTTTGCTCAAAGATTTGTTCTAGGAAGAAGGAGGTTTGCATTTTTAAACAAGCAACCCACCTTCATTTGGGATCATCATCTCTCTTTTACTCCAGCCAAGTCCGTAGCCAGAACACAGAAGTTAGGTGGTCGGGCCATGCTAGTAATAAAATGCCGTTTGCAGAAGTATGAAATCCATGCTGAGCTCCACATCTCAGCCACTGAACAAGGGAAGTCTCTGCTAATAGTCTGCAGTCTCAGATATTATGGCTCAGGACCAGAGCCTCCAGGTGTGTAACCCATTTTTCAAGCCAATTTTCTGACTTGTGAGGCAGTGCGGTATCCAGACAGGTCCTGGGTCACAAGGGTGCTGTGCGGTCACAAGGGTGCTGTGCCAGCAGCAGAACTGGGGAAACGCCACAGTGCTGCACTGTGCCACTGCGTGAGAAGTGCGGAGGGGGTAACACAGGAGTCCACTTTCTTGCAAAACTGATTGGTCTGAAGTTGCAAGGAAATTACCTTGTTACGGTCCAGAACCATAGGAAGTCGGAGCCCCCCCTTAAGGTTTGAGGGGGAAGGGATTGTCAGGACATAAAGAGCTATCCCCTGTAAGAAAGGAGGCTTGTGTAGATAGCAGAAGAAGTTGGCAAGCTCCCCTTAAGCTGGTTTGGATTCAATGAGTTTGGCAGAGCTCTGGGAAGCAAGAAGAATATGGGGAAGAAATATTTATAAGGAATCCACTTGTCTTTAACTGCAATCTGAATTTCAGTTTGTTTCACTTGGATTTTTGGGGGAGATGTGGAAGGAACATTTGAGTTTCCAACAGCAAAACCTGGGAAGCAGAAAATATCTAGGGGAAAGGCTTTCTTTTACTTTGCTACAAATCACTTGGCACAACCTTCTCTACATGCCAGGCTCAAAGAGTCTGTCTCTCATGCCTGTGATCCCAGTTTTAATTAAACTCTACTCAAAACTCAGTCTAACTGGTCCTCATAGGAAGCAATGCAGCAGCCTGCAAAAGTGATTCAGGGGTGAGGTGAGGAGCAGGAGAGCGGTGCAAGTCTCACTTCTATCTGGGTTATTTTTATACTGCTCTCATCAGCACAGTACCAGCATGCCTTCCGCTAGCACAACAAGCTGCACGATTAGCATCTTGTAACTGTGACTCTTTCTGCTCCCTCCCACTCCCCTATGCACAGGGGTATTTTCTTTTTAGCTAAATACTTTATATGCAGAACTGTAAGTTTATAGATCTTCAGTAGCAGGTACTGAAAATGGTGGGTTGCTAGTGGCTAAGCCAGAAGCATTCTGGCAACGTGAAACATCTTCACACATAGGACTTATTTCTTCTTTGAAAAAAAAAAATAAAATTACTGAAAGCTGCCACTGTAGTTGGTGCCTGCAGGGAAGATACTGGAGCCATTTCCTAATAGTGCTGCAGGAAGAGCTAGCAACCATGTCAATGTGATAGGTGAGAGGCAAAGGCCAGATAAGTGTGTTTGACGAGTGGCAGCAGCAAGTCTGCTCCCAAGGAACCCATGTTCCCTAGGGCAGCGAGGCAAACAGGGAAGGGAGGCTGAAGTACAGCAAAATGAGAAGTGAGACTACAATGTACAACTAAGGAGAGCTTTTTTTCCTGGGTCGTGAATAGGGGGAATACTGCAGGTCTCGCTTTCCTGCCTCCTTTGGTGCCATTTGATCTCTAATTGCTGCAGCAGCTTTGATGGGCTGTGTTCCCCACTGTGGCTTTGAGACAAAGTAAAACATGGGCAAAGAAGGAACTCATCAATTCTGGTACATAATTCATAAAACTTCTGTGTAAAAGATCCAGTTCATGAGTTCCAACTTGATGAAATATTCAAAGAAAGATAAATATATTTGCAGGTATTAGACTCCCTGGCACTTAAAATCTCTTAGGACACTGTGCCAGAGATTTCCGAGCCACATTAATCACGCTGTGCTGTGAGTAACCCACTGCAGACTGTGCACTCTGCCAGCTGAAGAGAGCTAGGAGAGCAGGCAGCCAGAGAGCCATGGACAGCACCGAAACTGCCACCTGATGGGAAGAGGTTCCAAAGCCTCTGAGGGAGACATGTTTGGCCACTGAGGGTTCATCCCCCAGAGTCACCAGGGTCTGAGGGCAGCTTGGTGCATCCTATGCACTGCTTTGTGAGAGGACGTTCGACAGGGTGAGAGGTCTGGGAAATCCTCCAGAAAATGTTCCTTCTGAGTGAAGCCGCTCAGCTGTGCTGGCCTGTCCCCAGGGCCACGCTAGAGTGTGTGAGCAACGGGAGACTGGACAGACAAAGCCCTAGCAGGGTTCTGTGTGTGGGCAGGGGAGGGCACCAACCACCAAAAATGCATTTGTTATTGCTGATCTCTCTGGCATATTCTTGCAGCTGTCACCAAGTGCCCTGTGGGGAAGCTCTCTGGAAACATCTAGTGGTGGGGCTCCCCCTCCCATGCACCAGGGACCTGGACTGGCTGTGGTTACCACTGGTCTCTCAGCACTCACATTTCCCAACCCAGGTGAGGGGTACCTAGGTCCAGCTGCCCTCAGCTCCCAAGGACATTACCTCTGATATCCCAGAGTCCCTCATGTCATCGGGACCCCCAGCAAAGCATCAGCATTGAAGACACAAATATGTACAGTTTATTTCTTCAGGGAAACATAGTCTTTAAGGCCTTGCCATGCTAACCAAGTTCATTGCACCACACTCACCAGAAGGTTGTGTAAATGTGTGGAAAGTGTTTGCCTGAGGGAACATGAGGGAAGTTTGAGCTGATAGAGCTTGTGACCACCTCTTTTTTTTTTCTTTTTTTTGGGGGGGGGTGGGGCTAGGCAGTCTCATTCTGTGAGCTGGGGAGAGGAGTGCTGTGCCCTTTCCAACACTGTGTTTGGCAGGGTCTGAGAGGTCTTTTACAAGTTAGACAGGAAAGTCAGCCAGATGCAAGGTGAGAGGGAAAAGCAGAGGTCGCTGAGCTGCAGCCTTTGAGGACCTAGAACGCAGTATGTCAGAGAAGTGTGTAAGGTCCAGCAATCCAAAAACTCTTCAGTGTCCTTCAGTTTATGAATGTCATGGTTTAACCCCAGCCAGCAAGAAGCACCATACAGCCACTCACTCACTCCCCCCTAGTTGGGATGGGGGGAGAGAACTGGAAGGGTTAAAGTGAGAAAACTTTTGGGTTGAGATAAAGACAGCTTAATAGGTAAAGCAAAAGCCGCACACACAAGCAAAACAAAACAAGGATTTCATTCACCACCTCCTGTCAGCAGGCAGGTATTCATCCGTCTCCAGGAAAGCAGGGTTCCATCACACTCAATGGTTACTTGGGAAGACAAATGCCATCATTCTGAACATCCTCCCTTTCCTTCTTCTTCCCCCAGCTTTATATGCTGAGCATGATATCATATGGTATGGACTATCCTTTTGGTCAGTTGAGGTTGGGTGTTCCAGCTGTGTCTCCTCCAAAATTCTTGTTCACCCCCAGCCTACTCGCTGGCAGGGTGGTGTGAGAAGCAGAACACACACTGACTGTGTGTGAGCACTGCTCACAATAGCAAAAACATCCCTGTATTATCAACACTGTTTTCAGCACAAATCCAAATCGTAGCCCCATACTAGCCACTATGAAGAAAATTAACTCTGTATCAGACATAACCAGTACAATGAACTACCCCTATGCTCAGAGATGTACAGGAAGGAAAAATTTAGATTTTCCCATGCCTGAAATAAAGGTTCCTTCTCATGTCCAATTTTTTATACTTATTTTAGCCTTATACCTCAGATTCTCACTTTTGTCTTACAGGTGTTTTCTGATTGCTCTTTTTGGATGGGAATTAAAACGTAGGAAGATATTATGTCAAAATGCATGAACATGTTCCTGCAGTGATGACATTAATGAAGTAATATCTTAATGGTTTTAATGGCTGTAACAAACATGAGCTTCTTACTCAGGAGCTAAGTGGTTGACTGGGAAAACAGGAGTCACAAAACAGAACCTGGGGGGATTCAGCAACACTACAGGAGAAAAACAGTTGAAAATACTCTGAGAAAGGTTTTGCAGGAATCATAACTGATTGGTAGTTTCTTTCAATAATATTTAAGGAATTTCTTCTTTGTAGGTTCCCTAAGCAGCGCTGGAAATAGGTTTCCACTAGAATTCTGGGCAAAAATTCATCAAAGTCTTGGAGAGATGTCCATATGCTGCTAAGCAATCATAGGTGTATATATGTAACTATATAGCTGAAACACGTTTGGCGAGCCAAGGAAGACATGCTCTACCTCTAACAGCCACCCAGTTCCCAGCTGATGGGAATCAGCTCATCCATTCTTCTCCAGATCAGTGAAGACTGAACTAGCTGATATTTGACAGAGAAATGATATGACTCTCCAATAACTTCACTGGTGATTGAGAAGATTATAAATTTTCTACAAACCCTGTTTTTTACATTTTTATGTATATTTTTTGGGTGTGGTTTTTTAAAGTTCAAATTCTCATTAAACTTCTTTTAAATGTCAACCATCTCTAATCTTCCAGTTCCAGCCCTCAGGAGAGGAAAAGCTTTTATAAGGTCAAGAATCAGCTGTAACAGAATTGCAGTCAATGCCTTCAGGAAGACAAAGATTGTCTTAGTTGCTATTTTCTCCTCTTTCATTATTAATGCAGCTGATGTGCCTAGGGTAAAGACAAATAGGAGAAGAAAATACTGTTGCCAAACATCTTAAAAGGTTTTCATCTGGAGTACTGAGAGTTATTACATTTCCAGAGAGCAAAGAATCACTTGTTCAGCTCTTCAGTAGTTATACTCTTTCATTCAATGCAGTTGCAAGTTATTTTATATTATTACAGTAGTGCCAACAGATCCATGGAGAGACTATTTACTTTCAAAATGTAGTAACCTATGTGTGTACATTAAGATATTAGCATGCGGACTGCAGGGCACTGCTGAAGGCTGATTTAAGTAAAAATAAAGAAAATCAGTGTGCTCAGCCTTTTTCCATAGTCAGTGAAGGGAGAGAGCTCTTCTAAGCAGGCCAATTCATGGCATTTAACATTAAGTATAACCATTCTCTTTCCACAGGCTGTAAAGTGAGGCTGGCCCACCCCATATTAGCATTATTCTTGTAAATACCCCCATGACTGGAACATTTATTGACACAGTGTCATTGAGGAAGGTTAAATCCAGCTTTAACAACCAACTGCGTGTATAATGGATTAGTTAAACTGCATTAAATCCTTGCACAGCCTCTGGAAAATGGAAATGAGTAAGCTGAACTGAATAAAGGCTACAATTGTTCTGAAGATGCATCCATCATGAGGTCTGAATGCAGTCAAATGAGCTTTAAATTCCTATAAGCATTAACACAGGGTAGATAGCCTGCTGTAAGTTTATACCCTGCTTTTCTGTGCACTACTTTTTCCACAGACAGGTCTTGAGAGTCTCAAGCCTCCACTCTGGAATTGCTGATCTGATATCTACAAAGCTGTAGCTGTTGAAGTGAAAATTGCAGAAGGATCTCAGTTGCTAGACCTTGCTGACTAGCCTAGTAAGAGCTAGAGAGGTTAATCAATTATTAAGTGAAAGTGGTCAATTTTTTTTACCTTTCTTTTTGTCATATTTAGGAGGAAACACAGTATCTTCCTGTCTGACAGACTGTGCCAAGTGATGTTTGCTTCTGCTTCTTGAAAAGGATTTTACTTAAGCAAAAATTTTCCTTTGTTGGTCTTTATATCTGGTTTGGAATAATTCGGTACGTGGAGACAAGAGTTATCTTAATATTTTACTTGTGACTTTACAAGAATTATGGCTTTGACTAAAAACACAAATAAAATAAAGACTACCAAAGACCACTGCAGGTGGTGCATAGAGAAAGCTGTTTTTAAAACAGACCTAAGCTGGTGTAACTGCAGAGGCTTTCCCAGGTCATAAATGTGGTGCATCATCAGAGCCATAAGGCATTGTTGCAGACATGGAAAAGCAAGCAATGTGCTGGTCACTGCCAGATTATGGTCACAGAGGCTTGCCCACAGTTTGCTTGATGCTATTCATCCCTTGTCTTTCCTTCCTTTGACAGTCTGGCTATGGAGAAGCATACAGATGTCACTGTAATATTTACAGAAGCATTTTTGCTCATCTTAATCTTCTTTGAAAGCTCTCTAAATTGCTGTGGAAAGGAAAAATGCTATTTGAAAGGAAACTGATTTAGGATGCCATAAGGTAGACTTTCTTCCACATCCCTTTATTCATCAGAAAAATGTGGCCCATGGATAAAACACAGAAACTACTGCTCAAAGAGTGGAAGTTGATAGAACGTATTTATCTGCACAAGATTGCAAGTGGAGAGAACCTCCTCAGAGTTGAGAAGCAGCACCCAGGAAACTTCTATAAAATTAATTTAGTGGTGTTGTCTAACACTTGATCTGTACTTACCAGCAGTGGCCAGCATCTCACCCATAGACGTGCAAAATGCAGCTCACAGCTGCTCACTCACTATTGCAGATCTGGACTTCTGAACAGAGACGGTCCCCCTGTTTTGCTTCAAGTTCTTTAATTCTGTGATGGTCACAAACAAGGTTTAGGACAGAACCGTCAGTCTGACACAATGGGAGTCAAAGGAGGATTGAAGTCAAGTATCTTGGGATGAACAACTACAGCATCAAGGGTCCATACTGTATGAAGGGCCCTCTCTTGAAGGAAATTTTCTGAGATCAGCTAAGTCTTACAAACCAGAGCACTGATGAGTTGCAGTAAATAAATAAAGCAGTAAATCCCCCTTTTTAAAAAAAAGAGATTGGTAACGTGATAAAATATTCAACAAGGCAAACAGGACAAGTTTTAAAGTGAAAAGGAAAAGGCAAATTATCTCATGAATGGCACTGCACCAGCTCAGTTCTTTCACTTCCGTACCAGAGATGACTACCTCATTAGGAAAAGGCAGAAGATTGTATCTATACAGACTGGAGGAAAGGGTATTTAATAGCAAGTCAGGTGAGAAGAAAAAGTGTGACCTGGTTAACCGTGTGGTTAGATAGAAAATTAATATTTCTGAAGAACACTAATATCAGTGGACCTAGTAGTTTAATATCTTGCCCCCCCCCCCCCCCTTTGGTTTGGTCTT
>NW_010135530.1:12983-57181 GCF_000699245.1 Pterocles gutturalis
GTCTAGGTCTCTATATCCTCTGTCTGACATTTTGTGGCACATCCATGGGTGTGGCTGTCCAGAAATAGCTAGATTCACAGGCAAAGCAGAAATTACACAAAAAGATCAAACAGAGCCTTAGTTTTTGTACAAGCCCTGGCTTTGTTTTCATAGTGGCTTTGTTATAACCCTCAGGAATGTTGTGCTACTTCTAATTCCACACAGGATCAAGATGAGCTGTCAGTTGCTACCACGAAACACCATGAATAGCTTTAGAGGGAAATAATTCCTACTGCAAATTTGGAAGACCATCCAAGCACAAAATCGGCTGGTTTGTACCTAAATACTGGGGAAGGACACATTCTGGAGGGATTCATCTTACCTAACTTCCATTCGACTAAAAAGCAGTGTCTATAACACAGTTGGATATATCTGACTTAACGACCTTGGCTACCCTTCGTAGCTAGTTGAGACCTAGTCAACACAGCCAGTGGAGACTGGATAGAAATTGTTCCTCTCCCCACTTTTTCACTGAATATTTTCCAATAGTCCCAGAAGCCTCTGCAGTGAGGGGTACTGGCCATTCTGAATAGACATGTTAAGAATCATTCCTTGTCCCAGAGAATTTCTAGTCAAGACAGGAAAAAGTGGGAGAAAGGCATTATTATCATGTACTACAACTATGTTATTTCTTTCCCCTTGTTCCTAAGTGACGTGAACTGCATACAAATTAAATTCAAACCAGGGAGCATCAGGAGGATGTGAAATAGCATTATTTGGAACAGAGTTCTGAAGGAAAGTGTGCAATGCATCACTAACTGTGGAGAGATAGAGCCAGACCTTCAGCTCACCTTTCTTCCAGGGGCAAACACACATCCAGCTTCTTCATGGAAAAATGCAGTTAATTTCTTTCCAGCAAAACACATTAATGGTTCGTACAAATGGTCACGTTTCTGCCCTGTAAAAATATTGTGGCATGGCAGATGCCAAAAAGGTCCACACTTCTGCACTTAAGCTTATGGCTAATGCAATAAAAGTAGACTGAGCTCTATTATGGTGTTGCATATTACATAAGGTAAGGACACACACGCACAGAGTTACAGATGACTGACAACTCAGTAGGCCAGCAGAAGTTGATTGTGTGCCTGAAAATTGAGATTTATGAGGAATCTCATTTTTCCACTCTAATTTGTGTCTATTGCCATTACTTTGCACAGAGTAGGTCTTGGTTTGTGAGTGATCCATCAGGCTTAGGTGTAAATTTTGCCCCCATTAGAGCAAAATATGCAAAATGTGAGCAGAACAATGAAAAGAAAAGAAGAAAGCATGTTGCTGGGCTCCTGGGGAACAAGTAAAATTGCTTACACAGAAGATAAGTCAAGATGTCCTGATGATTCCTAATGGCTTTATAATCCATGAGATCTGAATATCTGAGAGCGATAAGAAAGACAGAAATCAGAAAGAAATGTAGGACTTTGCTCATTAGTCTTGACAAGTCTAATTCGTTTTTATAATTGGATGACAATAACTTCCCGTGTGGCCATCAGATAAATACCACTAACACTATTTTTTTGCTATAATGAAGGTTGGATATAGCTTAGAGTATCTTGTCTGAGCTCTAGCAGCAAAAGTGTCAAACTGACATTTTTTCAGCACCTTTGATACATCTTTTATTAAAGACAGCAAACAACAGTGGGAGTAGGAGTAAAGATGGCAATCCTACCTTTCTTTGGCCACAGCCGAAATTAATGTTTCATGAGTTTCTTGATGCTGAGGCTGAACTTAAAGATAATAATTTTTACTGTTTATGTTCATAGTAATAAGCTCAAGTGCCCGAGATCGAGCATGAAAAATTTTAACAACTGAAAAGGCTTATGGGTATATACATTTATCTATATGTGTGTGTATGTACATATATACAAAAATATGAATTGAGGGCACAGCTACTTCATGGGTAGTGTAGCATTAGACCCGAACACCATACCCTTAAATGGTGTTTTTGAGAAGGCTAATTCTGTGCTTGTTTCTAGGATGAGTCTTTGTTATGTTCAGATAAGCTATAATCGTATAGAAGAAGATATCAAAAGGTAAAGAAAAGAGGTGCATGTCTTCACTCCTTGAATTTATGCCTTATGAATCAACTAAACCAAATCTTTTAAAAATGTTCAAGCATGTCAGTACAAACTTTATAACCTGGATATCTTTACCAAGAGAATTCAGGAACCTCTGTTCGCTTGACTCTCAATAAACCTTAATCTCCTAAGTACCTGTTATTTTGAAAATGGGACTTAACTCCACATCCTCAAAGATATTTGGTCCTGTAACTTCTTTTCATTTGAATGGCAATACCTTTGAGGACATGAACTCTAAATCTAAGCAAGCACAAGTGAAAATATTACTCTAAATATCTAGCATTAGGGACATATCTACAGATGAAAGTTAGTTCAGATTGAAGTAACATGTGCATTTGAAGAGTAGGAAACATTCTGGAATAAATCTGTGAATGCAAGCACATGAACCACCACCAGGAACCTGTGGTAGTTTAACAAGTCACTGGCTTTTGGTCAAGCCACACAAAACCTCCACTGAAGCAGTTTATGGTCTTGTTGCTTGTAAGGTAATGAGGCTTAACACGGAGCATCAGCTGATGATATGGAAATTAGTGTTTTTCTGCCCATAACCTGTATGTGGACATTCTTACTCAGTGTCCACATACAGTGCTTTTCTTCTATTCAACTAAATCCACTGTTGAAGCAGGTTACTCTAAAGTGAAGTGAGGCACTTTTACTCATTAGTAGGTCTGTACCTACATGAGTCTTTCAGGTAAAACTAGGCAGTTCCACGAGACATCTAGGCTAACTTAGGTTTCTTCTGTAGCCTGTAAAAGTGGTGGAGAGATATAGCCATGCCCAAAGGCAATTCATCCTGTTCTAAGACTCATCTAAGAGAGCTGCTATCAGCTAGAGAGCAAATCTAGGCAACTAGGCTGCAGAAATCACTTACTGTTTAGAAGGCAAAGGTAAGAACAGTTAATCCTGTCTCAAATGTCCAAATACAGAGCTGTTGAGAAATTGTGGAGAAGGTTTCCTTGAATAATTACATTCACAGGGTAGAATTAAATCTTCATAAACTACCATAGTGATATGTGGAACACCAGATACGACATTCAGTGATTTTTTTCCTAAAATCATGAAAAGAAAAAAAAGGAAACTACTGTGGTGCTCTTGCCTACCGTCTAATATTTCAGGAATGAAAAGAACTGAAATGATTTAAAATTTGACAGTTCAGATTCTAGAGCTTATTTCCAGGAAAGTTCAACATTTACATTATAATGTAAAGATTAGGATGGGGGAGGTGAGACATGTTAGGTTTATCTCTCCACAGTTTTCTTGCATGACAAAATACTACATTTTAGGGTGGAGTTTCTGAAAAGGTGTCTGAAAAATCTCATCTTACAAAATAATTTACTTTTGATATTTTCTCATTTACATAGTATTGTATCTCATGCTTCAGGCTATGAGCCTACAAGTGGATTCATATGAGTAGATTTAGTTTCCTGAAATGTCTAGTCTGTGTCACGTTTTTATCCTGGGATGATTCACACATATTAGTTACCTAAATGAAAAATATGTCTTTCATTACCAGTCAAGAAAGGTTAAAAGCTCCAGAGTTAAGGTCTTTGTCTGAGTGGTCAAACAAATACTTTAACCACAATTCATTACAACTGCTGTCTTCTTGCCACCACATGAGAAACAGAAGTAATCTCTTTTAAATTCTGCTCATCTGCATGCAATGCAAGAAGGAATTTATCTTATTTTTATCACTAAAAAATCAGCACTGTGTAGTGTAATGGGACCGCACTGAATTTCACGGTGACCCCATAGCTTCTGGCACACGGTCTTGGAGCAGTTAGGAAGCAATCTAATGCATTTGGCCAGCTGCATTGTGCTGTGTATGAAAGGCCAGAACCCTTCCTGACCCTGTGCCGATGAGATTCATCCTCCCTTTTATTGGGTTAATAAAACTATAAATACTGTCAATGGCCCTAAAAGCATTCATTCCCTTTTAAAGTCCACTCACTGCATTTGGTTTGATGACCTTGTCTGGCAATAAACTAACTCTACAGATTAATAATTATTATCAGGAAACTTTTAGGTATGATTTCAAAGGTGTGAATAATGCCTCACAGACAGGAAAAACACAAGGAGACAGATTCTGTCTCCATGATTTCTACTCTTTTCTTTTCTCCTGTCATGCTACAGGGAATACCTGGCAGTGAGGGAGACAATATCCCTCTACTCGTGACAGTGTTGACTGCCATAACTCTAGCTTTGGGAAAGCACCTGCCTCTGTGGGCATATGTGGGACACACATGTGACTGCCAGAAAGAGGTCGGCACAGACTATATGCTGGCTCCACTTGCAATGGCAATTGAAGGCTCTCTGGCCAATACAAAAGGACAAGTGCTAGCTTGAGGTGACCTCTGGCCAGAGGTGGGTGAGTAGATATGTGATGCACCTGTCTGTGCTGGCTGTTGGAGATCTACATTGGGCCAGGCTAAGTGAGAGAAGCCCCAGGAGCAACAAGCCCATGGTCTCACCCAGCAGACTTCACAGAAGCATGGAGACTGTAAGCCACCTCTGCTAGAAACTGTGTGGAAAATTCTGCCTTTTTTTATAAGGGGAGGTGGGGCACATTAAAAGCCTGGGAGTGTTTAATCTTACATGCTCCCTCCCTGTGTTGAGTGGGCTCCTTGCCTAACCATACTGCAAGCTCTTCAACTGCTCCTGGGATCATTGACTTTTCCCACTAACCAAGGGATCGTCTGAAACAGTGGTGGTCATATGGCCTCTGTGTGGATTTTCTCTGTTACCGACTCCCAAGTCAAGCTGAGGAAACCCATGGTGAAGGGGCTGACTAAGCCTCTGGTGTGCAAGGCTTTTGACTGAGCTACTGGGTACTCTGAGGTTAGGCAAGGAACCAGCCTATATGGCTCATATCACCTTTTGGAGCACACAGTTAGCTTGAAGTCACCCTCAGCTCAAATCAGGTCTTGAAGGTAAAAGCAAGTAAAAATAAAATTATTTACAAAATCCAAAATAGATACTTTAGTTACAAAGATTTATAAAGACATGGTTGACAGAAGGGAAAGAAAACTACATTTAATCCAGTTATCCAAAAGTTAAATCTAAAGGTTGGTCTCTTCCCTCGTAGCCAGCTAACAAGCTGTTAGACACTTATTTTACCCACATGGTTAGGAAATCAGTCCTTGGGGACAATCTACATCTTAACTTACATTTATAGGAGATAACCTTGAGCTACAGAAGTATGTTAGATTTTATATCTAATTATTCCCTTTAGGTTTCCTTGGAGCTACATGTAGATTGTTAACTCTCTTCATTTCCTTCTCTTAAGGATTATTGACCCTCAATTTATTTTATTTTATATAAATATGTAAAATGACCTTTGCATTTTACACGAGCAGACTTTTTCTGTTCCTTATTGAGCCTAGACATAAGATTATCTAATTACAGAGAGGTGATGGCAAGTCTGGATGACTGATCTCCAGTTCTGTTTTTATGGAATAAGGAACAGATCCACTTTTCTTCTTCATGTATCTTCTATTCTGGTGGTTGGGCTAGAATAACAGCACCTTTTCTTTTGGTTCAGTTCATGGGAAAAATTAGAGTTTGTATCTACTGTATCCTTGTTAACACAACCTACAAGGTCATGGCCAACTCACTGCATACAGAATAAGTGCTTGTCATTTCTGCTTAACCCAAGGTTTCCCTCTGGTGCCCCTTTACCCTGGCTCTAGGCTGCAGTAGTCCTTTACAACACAGCTGAGCTTAACACTGCAAATTACACACTTGTTTATAGTGTGGCTGTATGGAATGGAAAGAGCGGTGTTTGCAGGACCATCCCTGGTTTCAGTATTGCCTATTATCCTATGACATGGAGAAGAAGTTATGAATTTCTTTCCTTTCAGTGAGCTACAGTGTATCATTCCTTTGGTTTGGAGGTAGTTAGAGGCATATTAGTTGCTGTATGTAGAAAAGAGAGTAGGGGGTTAAAATATTGTATGCCAATTCATTGTACAGAACTCTCCAAACCAGCTTAAGGAGGAAAGGCTCCAGGGCTCTGTTCATTTCTCTCACTGCGGGCATCTAAAGCCACCTGGGATGCCCTACAGTATATTCTGCCTGACTTCCAGCTGCTGCTTCAGTGTGTCTCATAGTTCCTGTGCCATGTCTTCCAGCCCTCTGTGAGTGTTTCAGATACTCCCAGAACATTTCAGATGTTCCTGAATGCTTATGCTCAGGGGGAGTGAATTAAGAGTTCAATATCTATCACCATATGCACTCACTCAGAACAATGACTTTATTATCTGTATGCTCCTCTCATCCCTGTTGTTCTGCTGTTAGTCAAGGACCTTCACCAAGATCAGAGCCTGTGTGTGCTAGGAGCTCTGCACAAAGCTAATGAGAAACAGTCCCTGTCCCAAAAGGATGGGGAAAAAAAAGGTGACATGTCTTACCCAAGTTTACACAAGGGATCTCTTGCAGAAAAAAAAAATCAAATTCACATCTTCTGAATCCAGACAACAGCTATGCAGTCCAGACTGTCCTTTTGTAAGGTCATTTTGCAATATCTGCACTATCTTGTCTGCAAGAAATCTTAACACCTTGTGACCTAGCAAGGCCAGTGAAGGAGGGCCCAGTCTGAGTTTGTAAAATATAAGCTGAATTAAGACAAAATCAGTCCTGAAGTGCAATTATCCCTTTCTTGTTCTTTGATATATCTCCACTCTCCCTGCCTTTTCCTACCTTCTTTTCACGCCACTTGGGAGTAAGATTTATTTTCAAGCAGAAGTAGTGAATTACTGTCACAGTGCTGCAGCCTCTCAGACCCTATATATCACAGAAAGCTCTTAACCAGCGATGTATTGCTAAGACTGTTTTTGCAAAAACTTCAGCTACTCCATGGGAAACACCACAACACAAGAAGCTGTTCAATGTTATGGTGCTTGTGTAGGTGTGTATCTCTTCTGTTTCTATTTGCTTTGCTTAGACTGGAGGATGTACTTCAGGGACCTAACGGCTGTCAAATGAGAGTGGATTTCTTGGCAATGACTCATAATCCCTGCTAAGCAGGAATTTTGAACAGAAGGACTTCTTTTCTACTCTGAAAACCACGGAGGAAACAGCCCAACCCTAAATCTCTAACTTTGGAGAGTCCCTCTTCGATGCCCCTGATGTATCTTTGTGCTTTATTTAGGGCAGAACTCCTACTGATTCACGTGCCAGTTTCACATGGGAAAAAAGACAACGTATGCATAAGACACTGCCCTGTTGGGCAGTTGTGACATTCAGATCTGATGCTGTGACTGTCAGTGTTGCCTACCTGCTGGCAACCCCTTTGCCCTGCATCATTGGCTTTAGCAGCACAGAAGATCAAGCTCAAGGAAGAGTAGCTCTCTGCAACGGCCTGGGCTTGCCTCATTTTAGGTCAGGTACTTGGACAAACTGGCAGCAGTAGCTGAGCACCACAGGCTAAGGGCCTTGCCCAGAAGAAACATTCCTGACACCAAAACCCATCACCATGTAGTATACTATACAGATGAACTATGGGATGTAGATATTTCACCTTGGTCTGTTGTTGACTTTTCCCGTGACTGCTGGATGTAAGCCTCTTGCAGGATTCCACTGACAGCAATGCCGGCCAGACAGCTGCCTGCTGTGTTTGGATGGCACAACCTTAGCGGAGGAGCAAGCTTGAGCTCTGCACTTGTCAATGTTGAGGCTCCACATGCTTCTGTTTCCTTTTCCCTTTCAGACTATGGGCTCAGAGACACAGCCTTTGTCTTCTACTTACTCACGACTGGGAGATGTTCTTTCACAGGTCTAGCCACTCAGAATGTCCAGACAGCCACTGCTTCCATAGTGAGAAGGCAAGAGGCTGAAAAGAGAAGGGAACAGAGTTAGTTTATTTGCGAAACGTGGAGAAAATGCATCAGAAAATTGTGGAGGCATGTAATGAAGGACCAGGAAATAGGATTTTAGAGTGTGGGACACTTCTGCCTTGTACTGTGCAAACAAGACTTTTCCTACATTTTGCAGGCTGCAGTAGAGTGATAAATCATATCCTGAGTTTTTAGCTACTGCCATCTAACCAAGCACCTCACTTCACTTCAGTTTAACTAGCAGCACTTGATGAAATGTTCTGAGAAGTTCTTTTTCCCCATCTTGACAAGAAACAGAGACAAGGAATAACTTGGGGAGTAGCAGCATAATGCCAAACCTTTTACTTCCGTTTTGTTTTGTTTTATCACCACTTTTAACTCACTGAGTAGTGCAAAGACTAAGAGTCAACGCCAGTTGCACACTAGCTTGCATTACCTTCATCAAACTTGTATCAGAAAGGCATCCTTGCTACAAAAGACCATGATGCAGATTGCATTTCTGCTGAGTTCTCAGCAGAAGGAAGAAGCTGGTTTTGTAGCCTACTCATTCTGAGAGATGGTCCGATCAATGAGATATTGTTGGGGAATGCTGACAAAGGGATTCTTGTGCTGCATAATGGAAAGTACTCTATGGTCACAGCAATTAGCCTGACATCTTCACCAGGATATAACTGCCTAGAAAGCACATTTTCAAAGGAGTTTGGCTGTCTGTGCATTATGGTGTTCTGAAGTTCTGGCTATTTGCTGTAGTACTTCAGTGGGATGATAACCTACTTTGTAAAAAACCTGGTCCTATAAATTTAGCCCTTTGAGTATGTGGTTCTGGACTCTTTAAGTAAAGAAAAAAAAAGAAGGGAAGGGAAAAGTTTGTCTGACGATGCTGCATATCTGGAGAATGCCCAGCAGGGATTCACAGAAAGATGCAAATCAGATTCTTTTTTTAAAAAACCCAAACCTCAGAAGAAAGATATTCATAATTGCAAACCAACCTCGAAAAGCCAAATTGAAAAATCAACCAACTGCAAATCAATTACATACAAATGGATAAAGCAGAGACAGAAAGACAGTGGTCGGCTGGTTGGTATGTTTTGCTTTACTGTCTCCTGTCACAGTGCATATGACACGCACACTAGCCCCAGATGAATTCATAATGATCAAGAAAGTCATTACATGACATGACAAATGAATTATTAATGTCAGAGCACAGAGCAGAAAGCATCCCCTGAGCCAAGTAGTGAGTGAGGGGTTCAGCACGCTGCATTGCCAGGAGGGAACAGGGGTTCAGTTACTGATCCCAGCCTCCTGCTCCCCAGAGATCAGGAGGGAGGATGACCCAACATTGCTTGGTTAGTGTCTGCAAGGAAGACAGCTCTTGCCACCATTTAGATCAGCCTTTCTGCCTAACGGAAGACTGGCATTTTGTAGCTTCAACTAGTGTTTGCATCTTCATGATTCAGATAAATGCCTTTGAGGGAAATGATAGGACAGGAGCTCTGAGCTCATTAGTAGACACTCAGGCACATCAGGAAAGACAACCCAAGCAAAGATGTCTGGTGTGTCAACCAGAATATTAAAGAAAAGCAGACATTATGAAATGAGCAGTTGACTATCTGCTGCGATGACCCAGGTCCTTCACCAGACGCAAGAGCTAAGCTCCCACCTGGTCTTCCAAACCAAGTATACTACATCTCCTAAACTGGCTGTTTCCAGTTGGATTCATGGGACTTAGAGCTCTGCTTTCACTGATCCCTACCACCACCTGTGGAATGCAAGCACTTTTGTACCATGGGGCTTTTAGTGGCTCTAGAGTTAGCTCAGGATTGTTCCCAAGAACCACCAGGCAACAAAGACAGCTCCATTTTCAAAACAACAAAAGACTTGTAGAAGGCCAGCAGAGAAAAGTCTAGGAGCTTTATTCTGTCCCAGGCACCAGTGTGTCTTCCTCTTTGGATAACACCTTCCTTCTTCCTCTTCTGAAGAGAAGCACTTAGGGTTGTTTGGAAAATAGTGGAGGGAGTTGAATACTTTTTAGTTGTTTCTTTGTTGAAGAAGTTTCTTCTAGGACATCACTTTTGCTTTCAGCCGTGGTTGTATAAGGCAAGGAAAACAGAGATGCTGTCATCCCACAGCTTGCCTCACTTATGTGCATTGGACTTCCTAGAGCTGTGTCAGGAAACTTTTTGGGGCAATTTATTTAATTTATATCTCATCTCCTGGTTTTCTAAGGATTCCTGAGGTTTAGGTTTCCTGAGTTCTCAGTGAGCAAATTACTGTTTTGACTTTTTTGCTTTCCCCATTAGATTAAAAAAAAAAAAGAAAAAGAAAAAAAAAGATAAAACTCATTGTATCTGTAATGCATATTTTCAACAGGTGGCAAAGGCAGACAGTTGAATTTGCTTTATTAACCACAAAAAAAAGGACAATGGGTGATGCTGTGTGAGGGCGCTGGGATTGATCTGAGAAAATGCAAGATGGGAGAATCCCCGTGGGCTTTGGAAGGAGGGGAACTATGCCCACATGGGAGGAAAAGGGAAAGCAAGACCTGGGGGTGGGGATGCAGGCTGGGAACTGTGGGGGAGCAGGGCTGCGTCTGTGGCTCAAAATCCTAAATGAAGGGACTCACATGTTTCACTTAAATTGGCGAGAACAGCAGTTCTGTTGCCAGTTAACTCGATACAGATATACTGTCAAAGGAATATTTGTACTCAGGGAAAAGCCCCAGTGATGCCTGCAGCTGTGTTTTTAAACAGGGCTCTGTTTCATTGGTGTGAAGGTTGGACTCAGCATGGAGGGATGGCAGCGGCAGGGAGGATTCAGTTTAAAGGCAGAAGTGTCTCTCACTCCCCCTCTGACTGGTGCCTGGTTTAGCCTGCACGCATCGCTGCAGCCTGGGGTCACAGGCAGCTGCCCCATTGCTCCCACATACGGGAGTCCTGCACCCCAGAGAGTTAGAGCTCAGCAAAGAGCAGCTTTGCTTTGTTTAATTTGCACCCCACTGGCATTAACGAGCACATAGTTTGCATAGATCATTTGCCTTGCTGGCCTCCAAATCACCTCTGGGGCTGAGGCACATGATGTGCATGGGGAATGATGCGTCCCTGGTGTGTCTGTGTGTCAGTGTGGGTGTCGGGAGGGCAGCACAGTCAGCCCAACCAGAGGGCGGGTGAAATCCAAACTGGGGGAAAGGGCAGCACTGTTCGAATGGAGACTTCTCTGATGTGGTTTCCACTGATGTCAGCTCAGAAAGATACGTCTGAGGAGAGAGGAGGGCAGGGAGTGTGCAGCAACCTGTTTGCCTCCGCACCCCATGAGACCAGGCAACGTAAATGGGGGATACAGCTCGTCAGAAATCTGCATCCCACAAATCCAGCTTGACGTATGGTTTCTTTTTCACGTTGAAGCAGCAGCCTAACTACTGTGATCCCCTGGCTTTTATACACCCTGTGGGTGGGCAAGAGACAAGTTACTAAACCCTGGTGAGTGTGCTCCACTGTTTAATTCTTTTCTGGCTGCACTCCCACCTCCACACAGCGACAGCAAAGGCAGGGCCAGGGCAAAACTGACCAGGCAGATTTGGGGCTCAAATGCCAAGAGCTTCCCTGGGAGCCACATGAGCATTTACCTCCTTGATGGGGTCTCGTAGCTCACATCTCACACATGATATATTTTTCCAAGAAGGGACACTCTAGACACAAGCACTTACAAAATGCACTGGATGGCTCAGGACACTTAAGGAAACGTTGTTTTTCCATTCTGTCCTTAATTTTGCTACTGCTGTTCCTTGGTGCCACCTTGCAAGGGCCAGTGGGTTCTGGCTCAGTTGTCCTGGAAAGCGTTTGAAGGAATACACCAGGAAGGTGACAAGGACAAAATAGATGACATCCCCTCAGTCTTTGCATGGCAGTGACAGCCCTTCCAAGTCAGGTTAAGCCCGCAGTGCTCCTGGGGAAAGTTAAAGGGACAACCCTGTGTCATCTTGTTCTGTCTCCAAAGCTCCTGAGAAACCTGTGTCTGCTGTAGCCATGTCTTCTGGCCAGACCTGAAGGATTTAAAACGATCCAGCAGGGCAGAGAGAGGAGTCCCATCATTACCAACAGCAGCCAATCCTGCACATCAGGGTCGCAGGAGAAACTCCAAGTTGCTGCCAGTCAGTTCAAGAGGGAGCAGCAGGCAGTCATTTTACTGCCTTTCATCTGGAGCTGTTTTGGTATTTGTATTTCTCTCTTTGCTTTCTTTATGTCTTTCTCCCTATTATGAAAAAAAAAAAAAAAAAGAAAAAAGGAAAAGAGAAAAAAAAAGAAAATGAGATAAAAGGGAACAGCTCTTGTCTTCTATTAAATTTAAAGGTGAGGGAATCAGGATGCAAATTGGCAATAACACATCAAAACAGAAATGATGATAACATCTAGTTAAGGCTGTTAAATTGCTCCTTCAGCTCTGGAGGTATGAGAGGAGAGTGGCAGTTCAGGAGTCTGATAAGGAGCTAAGATTTGTATCTAACTTACATCTAAACAGCAGCAAAAAATAAATACTCAGGAGATACTTAACTGCACTAGTGGAGACATATGCTAAGGGTTTGAGTTCAGGAAGCAACAGGAGAGGCTGAGGGCCGTCCCAGAGGGGACTTTCTGTGGGTGCCCCCTCTCCTCCAACAGGTAGAGACAGAAGAGGTAACATGATTCTTTACTGCTCAAACTTCAACAGTAATGGGAAAAACTCATAAATCTAGCCAGGGTATTTCACCCTGCTGTGAGGTCCAATTAAGGTTCCCATCCCTCCATCACTCTGTTGTTCACCCTGTGCGGCTTGCATTGATCTGGGCTTCAGGTGCCGACAAATGATCACTCTGCCATCCCCAGCTACTAGCTGCTGGATGCTGCTGTTGCTGGGGCTGTCTCATTATTGAACGCTCTTTCTAGGTGCACAGAGGTGTCTGAGGTGCCTGCTGCACCATTCTGAAAGCCACAGATCAAGAAAAATTATTGTGCTGAGCTATTTTTTCCTCCTTTAAGACTTATTTTCTCTCTTTGTTTCTATCTGTCATTTACTTTAGCTGCTACTGAGTTGCCAGTACATTGTGTCCTCCCTGTCAGAGATAATCTGCATTCTTATGGAACTGCCTACTTCTTTCCATTTCCCATTTATCACTTTTACAGCTGCATGGCCAGCAAGAGAAATGTTTCCATGCCCAATATCTAGAGCAACGGTTTTCAACTATTTGGCTTATGGATCCCTAGCAGTTCTACAGTAGAGGTACAAACTGCTTTTGAAATTAAATTAATGTGCATTTCCTCCACATCTTTCTTTCAATGCCTGTGAAACAGTCTACAGACAACAGAAATTTTGCAAAACGTAGTTGAAAACCACCTCTCTAGAAAGACCCAAATCCCCTTTGGTCTTCTATGTTTCATGTTCCCTTTTTCTTGTCATCTTCCTTCCTTTTCTCTTCTTCCTTCTTCTTCTTCTGCTTGCTTCTGTGTCTTTCCCCTTTCTCATACCTACTCTTTTCCATACCTACTGTTATTTATCTTTTCCTTTTATCTCCATTGTCAAAATGGTAGGGAAACATTTCAAGAGTGCTGTTACTTCGCTGGTGAGTATCTTCACCCATTGCCATATCAGGGGTGTTCCTGCTGCTCTGAATACATATTTTCCATGCTGCAGGAAGAGATTAGTAATATATGCCAAGCCTTGTGCCTAAAGCAGCCCAGATCACCCTAAGCACTGCTGGTCTTGAAAGGGCAATAATTCACACCATGCATTGCCCGATGCACGAATGGGCCAAGCAAAAGGGTTTATCTTTGGGAGGGATTTTTAATAGGGATATTGTTTTTCCTGGCCATAATGTCAACCATTTGTGGGATTTCATTAAGCTCAAAAGTGAGACACAGGTGTAAGAAGAAAGCTTTAAAAAGAGAATCTGACTGCTGCTGAAGTTTCCCCTGAAAGACTCACACACATTAATATTGCACAGTGTACAGTTTATCTACCTGGGTAAATATGGATCTGGATTGAGGTTCTCAGGGTTTTCAAA
Organism: Pterocles gutturalis; assembly: GCF_000699245.1. Taxonomy (NCBI): domain Eukaryota; kingdom Metazoa; phylum Chordata; class Aves; order Pterocliformes; family Pteroclidae; genus Pterocles; species Pterocles gutturalis. Next base: position 26,960 of record NW_010135530.1, read on the forward strand.
CTAGGAACTTCACAGTAGGAAAGGCTAATCTGTATACCAATTTGCCAGTCCAAAACATTCTGAAAAATCACTTCAGTCCCCCAAATCCATGAGGTGAACCTTAGAAAAATACCACTTCTAAAAACATAATGATTTTCTGGTTTCTGTTCCCTTGAATCACAAGCAGGAAGTAGGAAGAAAGCCCAGACATCTGTCCAACAGGACCCAGTGTGAATGGGAGCGGCTCAGCAAATCTGCAAGTGAATTGCCTGCCATAGAGGAATGATTGGAAAGGGGATTTGGCACCCGAATCTCTACCACTATATTTGGCTGATCCCCCCATGTCTCAGCTAGCAGTTGTGTGCAGGCTAGGTCTGCACAGGTAGATTTAGATGTGTATTCAGTATTATATCAGGTTAAGCCCAGAGCCTTGTTAATATAGCCATGTAGTTTCCAAACTGGACCTAGCCTGCACCCACACCTTTGGGCAGAGTTAGCTCAGCCTCTCCACACCTGTGTGCACAGATGTGCCCAGTGATGCCTATACACTTTCAGCCATCCCACATGAGATATTGACAGCCCTTCCTTTCCTGCCAGCCACAGGAGATGTTCCCATGTGCTTCACTCCTGCCTTCTCTCACCTTTTTATATTTTCTCTTCACCTCTGCCTTTTTGTCATTAGGTAGAGCCTGGCATTAGAAGTTATTTTGTTTGTTTCAAGGGAGCTCCCCACACATCCAGTGATCCACAGCAAACGGAATTTCACAAGGTTGCGGCACTTGCCCCATGACTTGTCAAAGACTTACCTGTATCTATAGGCACTCTGAAGGCACACTTTAGACAGCACTGAAGTCAGCTGAACGGTTCACAGAGCACAAAGTGCAGCTCATGCTGAATGCGTGGCATGATTGGAGCCTGAGGCTACAGACACTCTGGGGCAGGACTTTTCACCTTACAGTTATTTCTTTCAGAATTATATCCCCTTGGACTGTGTGTTTCTCCTGTCCCTAAAGCACTTTATGAAGAGAATCAGTACCAGCCGCATTTTGCAACAGAAGAATCTGAGAGGCAGGAAGAGCATGGGGTACTAATGAGTCCTCTCACACATTTGCCATTTAAGCCCTGGCCCTGCAAAGTGCCTTATAATTTAGAGGTACAAGATGCTCTAAAAAGTTATAGTACTTCCAGTCTGCCTTGTTAATGTGATAAATGCACTACAGCAAAATACAGTCCTGCAGGACATGAAATGCTGTTTTATTCCATGAGTGATCCAGCTTGAGAAACAGGCCAGTGGTCTGGGACACTGGGCCTTCAATTTTGCCAACATTACACATCATGTCACTGCAAAATGGCCTCAGTCACTCCCAAAGCTTGGGAATGCCTGTAGTGCCTGTAGTAATTAAAAAAAAAAAAAACAACAAACACTAGATTTCACAGTCTGTCAAGGAGACAAATGTTTCTTATCTGTTTTGGGTTTGGTTTTTTTCTTGTTGGTGTAGGTTGGTTTGTTTTTTTTTACTGAACAGACTTGCAGCTGCTTCAAGCAAAAGGCAGTTGAATTTTCTTCTATGTTTTTAGAACTTTTAGACAAATTGATAACCCCTTTTCTCCATATCGCCCCCCCAAAAATGATTCTATGATTCTAAAATGAATTAAATAAAAAAAATGCAGGAGGCAGAGGTCCTCCCTAGAGATACACAAGTAGAGCCTGCCTTTTCTTTTGCAAGTCTGAGCAGATGGTATTATCTGAACATACAAATCAGGATTATTATGCACTTTATAAAAAGGTACATCTAGTCTATGAATAAATTTAGCATAAAATTCACTGTTCTCCTGAGACTTCAGGAATTAGTAAAAATTCACTTGCTGACTCAAAGCAAATAGTTATTATAGGTTTCTAAAGTGGAGATCATGTTCTCTTGGTGAAGTGCCTGGTGAAAAAAACCAAGTCCTCTGTCCTGCTGCTTGTAGTCATAATATTCCTACCATACTGAAAATCTTTTTAGGAAGGAATTTGGGTGAGAGTAAGACTCTGGGCATGATTTCATACACCTTCAAGAAGCATGTTTGCTGCATTGGTGTTGTGGTTTGAACCTTGGCTAGCAGTAAAACACCACAACAACTGCTTGCTCACCCTCCCCCCTCCCGGGGATTGGGGAGAGAATTAAAGGGGTAAAGGGAAAAGAGACTTACAGGTTGAGATAAGAACAATTACTTAAGAACTAAACTATGATAAGACTGAAAATAATAATGATAATAATAATAGTAGTATATACAAATATACAAATGAATGATACATAGTGATACTGGTCACCACCCAATGACCAAGGCTTCTGCAATCCTGGAAAAGAGATAAGAACCCAAGCATCTGAGAGGCTGAGAGCCGACTGAGAGACCGAGATGACTTCAAGAAGGAGGGTGACAAGCCAGAGAGAAAGAGCACTTCCAGGCAGAGCCTCATCTATATACTGGGCATGACGTGCATGATATGGAATATACCATTGGCCAATTTCAGTCTCAACCCTAAACCTAAGATCAAATCCTAGGCTAGTAATTGGGGTTGTGCTCTCTTCTAGCTTCTCCTGCACCTGCAGACATTGGCCCAGCAGAGAGGCTGGAAACTCCTTGGCTGTCCTGGCTGCAACTATAAACTTCAGTGTGTTATCAGCTGTCTCCTCAGCACAAATCCAAAACATAGCTTCACATTATCTTCTGTGAAGAAAGTTAACTTTGTTCCAGATGAAAACAAGACAATTGTTATGAAGTTGGTATTGCCAAACTCAAGTAACTTGAAGTCTCGGGAAGCCCCAAAGTCATTGGATTGGATTAAAAATGTTTTGAGATTTTTAAAGAGAAAACTAATTTGATTTTTTAATTCCTTTATTTTACTGTCTTGAGCTCTTCAGGTTTCTTCTTCAGGGTTTATCTCAACATATGTGACAGGTTTTTTTTATTATAGCTGGGATTCACACATAACTTGACAGTCCAAGGAGATAGAGTTTGATGAAAAACAGCAGGTTTTTCCAAAAGTTGACACTGCTCTGTTATTTGACAGGCTTTGACAGCAAATTGAGAGAGGTGATCCTTCCCCTCTACTCAGCCCTAGTGAGGCCACACCTGGAGTGCTGGGTTCAGTTCTGTGTGAGCTGTCCAGTAGAAGAGAGACATGGACATACTGGAGAGAGTCCAATGAGGGGCTAGAAAGATGATTAAGGGACAGGAGCATCTCCCCAATTGCCCAGAGCAGTGGTGGAGTCTCCATTCTTGGAGATATTCAGAAGTCATCTGGACACAGTCCTGGGCAGCCTGCTCTAGGTGGCCTTGCAGCCGGGTTGGACCAGATGACCTTCAGAGGTCCCTTCTAACCTCCACCAGTTTGTGATTCTGTGACTCCCTTCTATTTTTTTGAGATGTGTTCAGTGGTATCTGTGTAGCACACAGGGCCTCCTTCCTCAGGTGTCTGTTGTTCAGACAAGGCTTGTGCTCACAGAGGCTAAAACTGTATAATTGTCCTTTGGTCCATCCTAGAGAATGCTCTGATATATTTAAAACTACTAACTCTTGTAGGTACACTTGTGCCAGGGTAGAATCTTTCTTTGTACAGGGCAGTTGCTATAAGAACTATATTTGTCTTCATAAGTTTTAAAAATTCTCGTTTCTCTGCCCCTTTTGTATAAAGTTAAAAGCATATCATACACACTGGTTATTCCAATTCATTCTCAATTCTGACAGCACTGACAGCCCCAGTTTCTCAGTCAGGACAATAAGTTCCAACCAGTTTTGAAGCAACTACAGTCAGCTGGAGGAGGGCAGTTGAAATACTGCAGTACTGAAAAAAAACCCAAAACCCCACACAATTACTAATAGTGAAAAAAGGTAACAACACCTGAACCATCATGCAGTGCAGGGTCTATTAGCTACAGTCCCAAACTCGATCTAACAGTTCTCAGAGAGAGACTGACTTAACAAACAAAAAACTTTTACAGCTCTGAGCTGGTGTCATTGGTGATGTATTCAGTCCCATGGTCATACATAAAAAGAAAAGAACAAAATAACAAGGGGTCTGGTTTGCTCTCAGTCAGAGAATAACTCAGGTTTACTCAAGATTTATGCTAGTGGTGGGAAGCTGAATCTTGCTGTCAGAGCTGAAATACACTAAATTATCTGTGTCCTGAAAATGAGACTGATGAGAAAAATTCTATGACTGATGTGTTTCCTTGTGTCAATGGTCTTACAGAAAGCCCATTGCTTTGCTGTGGAGATATCTCTCATTGCTCTTGGCAGATTGCAATCAGATGTCACTTTTGTGTGCTATTCGTCCACCTTTTGTAACAGAGTAATTCTGCTGGAGTCAACAAAGGTACCCAAGAGAACCCACAGATAGGTCTGAGGCATGTGAAAATAGGACCTGCCTGTAACCTTTGCATTACAGACCTGTCTGCAGTCTCTGTCCTACAGACTTTTCCAAGAATTATGAGGACAAGTGTAAAAATTACAGTCTGTTGAGAACAAGCAAGGGAATATTAATTTTAAAGAGGAAACCTGAAGATAAATTTATAAATTCATGCTGAAGCACAGACTGTTTGTGCACAGACAGTGGAGTTTTTATATGCATCACTGGCCATAGGGGATATGGCTGAGAGGCCTTACTAGGGAACTAGAAAACAGGTCCTGCTCTCCCCTTTCCTGTTTTTCCCTTCCACTCCTACTCCAGTTTCCAAGTCTGACTGAAGCTGTCCTAATGATGACAGAAAACTTATTGAGAAAAAAAGAAAGTAACTGCCCTTCTGTCAGTTCAGTGACCTGAATCTGCTTGCTGATGTCTTGGAGGAGAGCTGGGGAGGGCACAAGGGAAGAGAATGGGCAGGGACAACCAGGACCATCCCTTCAGCAGAAGCTGTGGGGTCAGCACAGCCATTTTTGCCTGCTACATCTTCATTACAAATCACTTACCTGCAACCCTGGCTGCACTGATACCAAAGCACCATCAGTGCACATTTCTAAGGCACCTATCAGTGGCTTATGCCCCTATGGGTGGGCTTACCTGTTACCTACCAATAGGCAAACTCATCCTCTCACCCCCACCACTGTGCTTACTGGAAAATATCTACTTGAAGTACCACACTCGGTGAGGAACAGGCCTATTATTGCAGCTAACTGGAAATTCCCTGCTCAGTTTAATTTTTCCTTTCTGCAGAACTGCCTCAAAGTCTCCAGGTCCCGAGCTCCTGCCTATCACTAGGTGTTAGGCTTGAATTACTTCTGGGCTTTAGGCATGCTGAGTTGCAGCTCAGCAGTGGAGCTGACAAGGAACTGGGAACCTGGGAGCCCTGAAACTGGCAGTTTCCAGACTGAGGCTACTTAGTCAGCAGATGCTATGAATGATTTTTTATTGCTTCTCCCCAGCAGAAGTCAGATTCTAACAGAACAGGGATTGTTCTAGTTCCTGATCCACTCACAAATTTGAAAACCTTTGACTTTCTGTGTTTAAAATGAAAACAACATCCAAAACAGCATACTGACTCTGACATATCATCTCTGTGTAGAGGTCTACCTACTAGTATACTGTATAACTAAACAACAGAAAAATACAGACTCCCAGAGCCCCTCTTGGGTAGAAGTCTCCAAAATGTCAGTGATTGTTTTTAGGAGTATTACAGTCCCCCAATAATAATAACAATAATCATAATTATCTGTTTAAAGAAGATGTAGAATTCCTTTCACAACCCACAGCTATTTTCCCAATAACTGAGGCATTGTGTGTCCTGCCATGATATATGTTTGCATTCACTTTTGTCACAGCACAATACTATTTGTTGCAATTGCACAACTTATGAAAAAAGCCACAGGCTTTCCAATTACTTATGGGATTAATTTATTTTTTCTTAATTTCTCTTTCTTTGATGTCACTGTGCTGTTAACACAAATATAGTGTTATTATTACAGCTTAAGCAAGACTCCTCTCCACAAGTTCAGTTAACAAGAACAGACAGCTCAGATATGTCGAGAGAGTGTTTTACCCTAATTACAGAGATGCTTCCCCTATATGAAAATTAAGAGGATCATGTGCAAACTGAGCACTTCCCAGAGGGTTGCCTTGCTTGAAAGATGCCATGGTATCATCTGTATTATGCAGAAACATGTTTCTTCTGTAACAGAAATGCCATTTTCAGTTCTTTAATATATCTAGAGAAAATGTCTGCACCTGGAAAAGTGTAATCAGCTCAACATACAATCCCAATACAGACCTAGTAAAACAGCTGAAACTAAAAAGACACTCTTATTTCTATTCCATCCCATGCCAATAGCCCCTGAGACACCTGGTTCCATGGACAACTCGAGAACTCTAGCCTAGCCTGTATCACTGCTTCCATGAGGTTGATTGCTCAAGATATCTTCAATGTCTTTAATGTCAACCATATAGTGACAACCCAAGTTATGTCTCTGACAGCAAATTCTTCAGTATAACAAAGACTGAGACATAACGAAGCATTTGAGAAGACTGAGTTTGAACATAGGGTTGACAGTAAAAGTTTATGATGGAAGTAAGTTGCAAATCAGATTCAACACATCAGAAAAGTTAGTACACCAAGAAAAGAGAATCCTCAAAAAGTCCTTCTTCTGGGTCTGAGAGCAATTTTACCTTTGCTGTCACTTCCTCTTGTAAAGAAAATTTCCCTTCCCTTCAGACTGGGGAGTGAGCCAGAGTAACAGGTTTTTCATTCTGGTGCCTTAATTCTTCTTTTTTTCGTCTCTGTCTGGTTTTGGTTTCGACTACCACGTTAACTTTATCACTTAAGAAGAACTAGGGCACATATCACCGTGTAGAGACTTATTGCCCTCTGTTAAGGCAGAGATTTCTGGATTACACTGAAGATAATACCGTAAGACAGTTGATTCAATTGACTCTGGGAATCCACTGGAAAGGGTGGAGACCAATCTGAGAGGCCGACAGCAGTCTCTGCATCTAAGAGTTCCAGCTGCAATGTAATGGGAATATAAATGGCTGAGACTGGATCGTTGACCATGAGGACCAGAAAGATTTTGCTCCTCAGGCAGAGATTATTGAAAACAAATCACAAATGTCAGTATAGGGCAGTTTAGTACCACAAGAGGCATCTAAAAATATGCCTACACAGTCAGCTGAACTGGTCAATCAGAGGTGTGCACATCCAGCTCCAGTGACACCTGCTGCTGTAATTTGCTACAAACTCAGTGGAATGTTCACTAGATCTCTTCTTCACTACTTACCTGAGCCAACATACAAAGAGCTGTTTGAAAACATGGTTAACACTTGTCCTGGGCAATGGGCAGTAGTGTAGTCCCAAGTGTTAATTGCAACTGTGTCTGCCCCACATGACCACCAAATGTCTGCGTGTAGATTTGAGAAGCAACAAAGACAGTTGACACATGTGGTATCTCTGACCACTGAGTATGGCTCTAGCAAAGGAGAGAAGAAACCATCTTGGCAAAACCCAGTGATACTGTGTCCATCAAGAAGGCCAGTAACCATTGAATAAAGATGAGGAATGAGGACCACTGTTGAAAAAGAAATGAGATGATCCCTTTCTGCAGCAAGTGCTATACGTGGAGCTGTTTTGAACTAACTGGTTGTCAGAACAAGGAGGATTTGCAGAAAAAAAAAAAAAAAAAAAAAAAGACTTATTTTCTGAAACAGAAGTTTCCATGGTAAAAACATCAGTGTTCCTATGAAAGTTTTAACAGGAAGGCTTCCTAAGGGCAGGGTAGGATTTAAGGTCACAGTCAGAGATGGAAACCGAGCCAGAAGCCGGTAGTTGTGTCCTGATGCAGTTGAGGAAACAAAACATGCATCTTTGATATTTGCTGATCTTTTATGACCAAGTTTCCAACTCACTTTTTCTAATGAATTTGTAATATCTACACAAAGTGGAACACAGAAAAAACAGGAACTGTCTTCATACTGTCATTAGCTGGGTATTTTCATGGGTTAGGCCAGTTTCACATCTGTATTCTGAATTGCATTGAAGCAAAGGACTTTATTGTTGGTATTGCGGTTCTTGGTGTTTTGGGGAAATTCTAGTTCTCAGAATATCTTCTGAGGGGCAGCCAAAGCAGTCATGGGCTGCTTTGAGCACCACTGCTTTCTCATGGATAAAACTGGAACTGCAAAAATAACATTTACAAAGATAGTGTTGTTAATTGCAAATTGACTTTCTCCTGAGCACTTTGATCTATGCACATCCCAAAGGTGAGTTATGAAGGCTCTGAGAAGTATGGTGTTAATGGCAATTTTTAACTCCGTAGTGGAAAATTTGCTTCATAATCCCTGTAACTGTTAGCTAACGACTATGTGAAACAGCTATAATATTATTCTTGTTGTAGGAGAGGACATGATGCTTCTTTGTTTTCTCCTGTCCCATAAGCTGTACTGCTGTGAGAAGGATTCATGTTACTGTTCACATCCAAACGTTGGAGCAGATACAGTTTAAGAACAGTGGTCAGGTCCTTAAACTAAATTTGCCTAGATTGACCTAAATCCTCAGTCATGAACCATTTGCTCAGTCTGCAGACTACAAACAGAGAAGGTTTTTCCACTCCTTTGGCTTGTTAAGTGAAGAATGAGAGAGAATAGCTATGTCTCTGTCACCAGGCAGGCAAAAATCAGGTCCCTGTTGTCACCAAGGATTGGAGATACTTCATTCACATCATGGTGCCTTAGGGTGTCTATTCCAGCTCCTTGGTGTGGTCCTCTGAGGACCGTCTAATCTGTTACATCATCACTGCCATTTCCCTCTGTGGAGACTTGCTCACAGGCAAATGATTTACGTTCTCACCTTCTCTTCAGCAGCTAGAGTTCATAATCCCTGTCATTTCATCCTCATTATTATTACCTTCTGTTAACCTTGGAAATATAAATATGGTGAGGCTTCAGGAAGTTGTGGTGTCACAGATATGATAAAAACTTGGACAAAGCTTATCAGCTGTTAAAAGTATTAAGTCTTCCTCATGTTGCTTGCTATGCTCTGTGCATAAAATTAGCCCAGAGCCTGGCCCACAGACTGGGAGAGAAGATATTCTCTGCTGACACCAGAGTCAACCTGTTTTGTATCATAGCTGTGGCGGCTGCCAAGAATCCTTTATTCAGATGGGTATATTTCTCTCCCCTTTGATACCTCTGGGCTGCATCTTCATAAACTATAGAGGTAAAACATGTCTCAGTCCCTGGAAAAGGTTTAAAGGAGAGATTCATGAAGTGTTGCTGGTGGCTTATCTTCATTTATCACACAAAGGAAAGTTGACTCCATGGCAAGTTATTGCAGCATCGCTTGTAGCTGAGCAGAGGTACGAGCCATGCATGTCTCTTCTTTCGAACATCCCTCTGGTCTCCAGGCGCAGGAAGGACTGGGATGTTGCCAGAGCTGCCTCATTTTCTTTCCTAAAAACCAAGAATGCCAGGTGAGTGTGCGGGTCTCCTCTCTCTTGTTCCTCTGACAGGAGGAACTACCATGGGTCTCTTGGTCTCTCTGCTTTTGTTCATGGATCTCTTGGCTTTTCAGAGCTGAATCTTCTTCCCTTGGCTTTTCAGCACTGAATCTTCTTCCCTTGAAGCTTAAGCCTTCACTTTTTGGCAAAGCAAGTATTTCTGATGAAGATTACACTTAGTGTCTTGTTAGAATAGTGAGAGATAGTGTTAAACAGTGGGAGATAAGTTATACAAAGGGGGTCATTGTGTCAGTCTGAGGAAACCAAGGAAAACCTCAAGTGTGTTGCCTCTCAGACTAATAAATCTTCAAGTTTTTTCTGTTATTATCTTTAAATGAATATGATGAATTAATTTTTACCTTTCTTAAAGAGGCTGTCCTTTGAAAGGCTGTATCTCTGTACATATTTCAAGAAACGGGTAATTTGTAATTCATAAGATCTTTGTATCCTATAAATACTAATTCCGTGTGATATAATGAGGTCCTGACTCAGTATTTACATAAAGCCCAGTTCTGCCTTTTGGCACCTCTACATAGTAGTTTACATTAATGGTAATGTAAGCCCTTCACATCCATTCAAGACCTTAATATAGCCCTAGGTAGTATCACATCATTTTACGGTAAATTATTTCTGTCTTTTAAGGCACAGAGCAAATTGCAGGTAAATTATTAATAATAATACTTAGATCTTATCTTCAAAGCACTTCACTAACATTAATTAATTAATTTCTGCACTCCTCTGAGGTAGGTAGCTGCATTATTACTTACATTCTTTCCAAAAGGTGAAATTAAGATGACGGCAGGATGAGATCTGCCTGCATCTGCTGCTAGCTCTGGGATGCAGACTATCAGGGCAGAAGTGGACAAGAATCCAGGACCAGCTAAAATGCTTTGCCTCCAGCTGTTATCTTCTCCTGCTGCAGGTCACTGCTTCTGCAGCAGACTAAATGACAGGGTGCAATGGGAGACCTTGCTCCAGCCCCTTCTTTTTCAAGTCTGGCACCTTTAGTTACACCAACCAGTGAAGTGTGTTGGGGAAAGGAATAAGGGGGTTAAGCTAAGTTTGCAGAACCTCATTCTGAGGATGGTTATCTCCACCAGCAGAAAGAAGACAACTGGGACAACACAGTTTTAAACCATTACAGACAAATTTATTAGAGGTTACTTACCTGCAGGCTCAGTTTCAAATATGGAAGCAGAATTCCAGACAAAAGAGGAAAAAAATTGACCTTCAAAAATAATTGGTTTGGATTTTTTTTTTAATCTTCCAATATTTCTTACCTGACTTTCAAAAAAATTTTTGAATTTTATGTAGGTTTAAAAAATATTTTATATTATTAACACCATATAACATCTGTTCCTACTACTAGTGGTATATTAAATATGATAGCAACTGGCTATTGAAATATTTTGTCCTTTTTCTGTTTTCAAATCTTAAGAGCAATTACACCGAGCTAATAAAGTCTTAACCTCTTTTTGTGAATCAGATTGAACCTGGTTTCAGTGATATCCAACAGATTGCTTTACTGTGTTAAAATTAAAATGAGAACGTTTCAACAGTGATGTCATGAAAAAATGCATACACAAAACAGAAATATGAAAAATGCATAGAAAAGTACTACAGACACAATTTTCAAGTTTCAAATGGAAATTTTGAAATGGAAACCTAAATCCCTTTTTGTTTTAAAAATGTCTTCCCCTGCAGGAATTCCACAGAACTTGATATGATTTTGCAAAAACTAAAAATTAGCTTAATACAAAGACTTTTTTTCTGGCTGAGAAATGTTATCTAATAAGCTTGACTACAGATAGCTGCCAGGATTCTGCTCACACCTCTACAGCAAGCTTTGTTCTCCTTTGAAATTACATGGCCTTGTACCACCTCCTCCTATAATGAAGCCTCTATGAAACAGCCTCAGGAAAGGAAATCTACACAGCAGTGCCCTCAGAGAATGATAATATGCTCACAACTCAGAGCTAAACTCCTGGTAGGGCTGGATTTATCCCCCTAAAATTCATCCATAGGCAGGCGCAGAAGCAGAGGTGCTGTGTTCTGCAGTCAGGAGTGCTGCTGCACCCATTGCCTTCTGTGGTCCAGTCTGCTTACATCCAAACCACGTAAGATGGAGGTGCTGGAGATGCCTAAACTCTGTTGTCTGGCAATGAAAGAAGCCTTGGGCAACTTTGGTAGCCCAGTTAAGTGCCTAAAGTTGGGGTAGCTTCAGTGTAGTAGCTGTGCAACTGAAGCCGTTCAACTCCTGGCTGTGGCCATGGGGGGAATCTGGAAAGTCTTCCCTGAACCAGTGATGGATGTGGCCTACCTATGTGAAGGGCTCAGAAAAATGTTCCAGACAGTCTAATTGCTGATAGATATCTGCTAATTAGTTATGTTTCTGAGGGTCAGCAAACTCAGCCAAAAAGATGGAGAGGTTCCCACTGGAACATCAATAATTAAGAATCTAGGGAGTAGCTTTTTTCAGGTATTATTGCCTTGCAGAGTGTTATCTGCTAGCTGTTCCAGCTCTAGCTAGGGAAAGCACTGAGCACATGCCTAAATCCATCTCTCTCCAGGTCAGGCTTCCGTCCATGTCCAAAAATGAAGGGCTATCTCTTTGGAAGGAGGCACAACAAGCAAAGCCAGCCTAGTAACAGTTACGGAGACATCCCTCACCTCCAGTGTCTATAATCCAGGCAGCGACCCAAGACTGGAGGCTTATTACTTTCAGCAGAGGAAATCCAGGGATCTGGGATCAGGCCAAGCCTCTCTCTGTCCCATCTACCTGCACCCCAAAAATGACATAGTAGCAAAACAGACAGAGCTGTGCCTGATCCCTTAGCAGTTGTTCCAGTCCCTGTTTCACTGGAGTTCAGGTTGCAAGCAACAAAGAGAATAACAGCCCTGCTGTTACTCTAAGCATTTTATTTTCTGCCTTTTTTTCTGGGATTTTTTTTTTGTTGTTTATTTGGCTTTCGGGATTTTTTTTTACTTTTTCAGTTTTTATGCACCACGAGACCTTCCCATACTTTTTATTCCCTCATTTTAAGGTGAGAGCATGTGACTGTGTGCCTGCATATACACTCAGTGCCTATAACTACCACTGGGAAAGAGCCAAGAAGTAAAAAAAAAACACAAAATTTTAGTTTCCTCACACTCTCAAGCACACTTTAAAGAATATTTTTATATGACAGGATTTAGGACTGTTTAAAGCCATCAGCTACAGACTGTCAAACAAGGGTAGTGAAATTTCGGTTTCCCTCTGTGCCCTGCTTGTGCCTCTGTTGCAGCAGTGGGAGGGCACTTTATGTCCGTGTCTAGGTAGCTGATTCACACACCAAAGAAACATAGTTTTGGCGTCACCATCTTTCATGAGCTCTAAAATTTCATTTCATTACTTATTTTTTGCTGGTGTCTACAGCCAATCACACCATCGTCACCCCCTCCCCTTTCCAACAGTTTTAAAGATAGGAAATATGTGTTTGCTTGGTGATCACACAAATGAGATGATTAAAAGCTGCTTCTCTTATTGAAACTGGCTTGTTTAGCTCTGGACTTCTCATAATAACACCAGCTGAAATTAAAATCAAGCTTGGTAATGTGTAGTCCTGAATTTATTTTTGTTTGCCCAATAGCTTTAAGACAGTGTATGAAATCCATACCAAATCATATTTACTTTTCTGTGGGTGCCGAGCCTCTGAGGAGCATGACAGACCCCAGACAGACAACCCGAAATCCTGACTAGCTGTCTAACTACATACTCTATGATTTTTAAGGGAGGAATAAAGAAAGACATGCATTTATATTGAAGCTGAGGCTATGTCAAAAGCTTTAGGAATCTGTGTAGTTATCCCTCAGAGTTACTTCAAATTTAGTGGTACCTGAGCTATTAAAAGCCAGATTGGTACTTCGAGTCTCAAACAAGCCAGAAAAAGATAAATTGCTGAGATGTGAAACTGTATAATCTCCATTTGATGCCCAGCATGTGGGTTGCTCTTGCATGGCATTGCAAAGAGAAATAGCAGTCACCTGAGAGAGTAGAGACACATGGTACAAGGAAAGGAAAACATCATCCCAAGCCATGCTTCAGCCTTATGTTTATGTTTTGGGGGTCCATATGCATATGAGAATAAACCTGCTTGGAAAGGCCCTGTTCTTGACCAGCCCCTTCTCTGTAGCAGCTGCAAAAAAGAGCCCTGCAGTGTCAGCTGTCCTGCATTGCAAGCTGTGGTCTGAACACTGATTTGTCTCCCATTCCCAATCCCAGTCTAGGCTTGAGTGCCCTGTCTCTTGCACAGGCAGCCTAAACCTCTCAGGGCAACCCTGCTTTAGCAAATGAGGGTGTGCATGGGGAGGAAGAGAAAAGAGAGAGCAGCGAGGCCAGCCCCCACAGGGCTCAGGTAGGATGCTCTGAACTGCTCCCTGGCAGCTGAGATTAGCTTGGGCAAAATAGCAGGGTGTGTGAAGCCAAAGGCCAGGGCTCAAGCCTAGGATGAAAATACAGTGTAAATATAGCCATTCAGAGATGCTGAGCATCTGGTTTCTCAGGAAATGCCAATGGCAATGCAGTGCACAGTGCACAAAATCTCTGAGTGCAAGTATTGGAAACATTTCAGGGGCATTAGCTGTGCTCATTGCTGAAAAAGCAGGAAAAAATATATCAACTAGAGCTCCTGCTGGAATGAGTGTCAAAGCCAATATGGCTGACTGAACTTCTGAACTGCGCTATGCTGAGCTACGTGGTGGTTTCAAAGTTTTGCTGCCTTGTCAAAGATGTGCCCTCATTCTAGCAGTCCACCAAACCTCGACAGAGCAGGGCAGCAAAGAATGAGACCCCCCTAAAGGCACCATAGGAATAGTCCTTTTCCAATGACCCTATAGTCTACAGGACTTCCAGCATAGAGTGTTATATCAAGTGATCAGGACAAAGAGCAGCCACTTACTGTCTATTGGCTTAGCTACATTAAAAAAAGTATTTGAATATACGTAGCCAGGCATCACTAGTCCTTTCCATACAAGCTTGAATCCAATATTTTTGTCATGGGTACTCAATACAGGCTAAAAAAAGGTAGATTATTCCCACTAGCCCCACTTTAAGGGAGGTAAATGAGACACAGATTGATTACATGACTTGGCCCAGGTCATCTTGTAGGCCAGTGACAGAGCTGAAAGCAAAGCTGTGATCTTCTGAGTCTCAGTTGGATCTGTCAAACCACAGCGTCACAACGCACAAGGCAAAGTATAAATCCTGTTTAAACTAGGAAGACAAACTCAAGTCAAATGGCCAAATACTCTGTCTTGACAGAAAAAAAATAAATAGTTGCTTCAAAGCCTAGAAGAGAACCATCCTATAACAAAAAAATATTTACCTTTCCCAGAAGGCTTGTCTCTTCCAGAGTCACTGTTTCTCTCCACTCCTTCACATGCCTCATCAAGACTACAACCTTCCCAACCTCTTTCTTCCCTTACACTTCCATTTATATAAATATTCCTCTCAATTGTCTTATGTAAGAACTAATTTTTTAGCTCAAGCAAGGTCCTATTTTCAATCATATCTGAGTCCTTTCACTACCATAAAACCATTCTGATCAAAGAGTCATTAATAAAGCCACCTTCCTTTAGTTTATGTGTTTCTCTCTTCTGGCTTGACAGGATGCATTGAGTGACATGATAAACATTTACAGCCAACATTAGAAAAGAAACAAGGACTGTAATAGTCTTGCTTTTTGTCTTTAACTCACATTTAAAATTGCAGCCAATATAATCCAGGCTGCAGGAAATAGAAACCAGAGTACTTTGGTGGATTGGGTCCCCAGCTCACCTTTACTTGGTCTTTAACTAAGGTCAGCCCCACACTGTACCTCCAGTGGTACTGAATCTCTCACCTTCATTTCCAAAGCCACACGGGGGTAAGAGAGACCCTGTAGGCAATGAGCAAAGTGAAGGGAGATGTCCAGTACATACCAAGTTTATTTACTCTCTTCAGTTCATCCACCTTTATTGCCACCTGCTCTTCAATGGCATTACTCAAGTTTCTGAACTGCCCTCAATTCCCAGGTTTTGTTTCACGGCAGCCTCTGATGTAAAAGGAAATTAATAATGACACGCCTGCGACATTTACAGTTGATATCAATGCCTGCCTTGTAAACACCAGAGAGGACAAGCAATGACAGAAAGGAAAGGTGGCAGAGCCTGGCAATGCTTTCTGAATAGAAGCTGGCAAAGAGTCAGTGATAGTTTCCCCAATGCTCAGCACCCATCATCACCTATTTCTTCAGCTCCTGGTGAGTGTGAGGGGCCAGGAAATGAAGGGAGGCAGGGGAGCACAGCCAGGGCAAACTGTAAAAGCAGTTTCTGTACCTTCACAGTAGGTTTAGCTCTGAGATGATAATGACTATGTCTAGCAGTTTATAAAGCTGGAAAAGGAAATTGAGTCCTCTCCAAGCATGTTGCTAAGCTTTGGAAAAGACGCTTCATTCAAGGTGGTTTTGTTTGTTTTCTTATTGCTGTAGGATTAGGAGCCCCAGTATTTGCCGAGGAAGAATGAGAAGAGTAGTCAAACAACAACATGATTAGATCTTACTTGGAGAAACTCAGGTGATAATGGTAGAGCAGGGAATCACCTGGGATGCTGGAAAATTTTTGGAGACAAAAAATCAGCAAAACAATAATGCCAAATGAAGCTTGGAAGGGACAGTGGACTGTGGGTACAATCAGCATGCTAGGGAGGAGGGTACTTAAAAGTGCTGATGGACCAAAAGGTACTCAATGGTGAAGTGGGAAAGGGCCCTGTAGTTGGGCAAGGTCTGCTGCTGTTAATAGATGACTTTTGCTGCCCCCCTAGGTTAGCTGGGCATCTCAGAAGACAGCCTAGCATTTGTTCCCTGTTTCAAAAACTACCTCTCAATGGTGGGGTACTACATTAATTTTACAGACCATTTCCTTCACTCTACTATTGAGTTGGAAAGTCTGTCCTGACCATGAAAAAACTGTATGACATAGCGATTGTGGAAAAAAAAAAATTCCAAAGATCTTAGAAGTAGGAAATACCTGAGAAGAGACAGAAGACCACACATGAAGCTCGAAGTCTTTTTATCATTAATGTGCCCTAGCAGAAACTGTGAAGAACTTGCACCTGTACTGAAGACCAGGGACATTATATTATGATTTTTTTTTTTTAATTTTGAGGAAAAAATGAGGAAAACTGTAGAAACCCTATCATTTGGAACTACTTGAATAAAGTATTAGTTAATGAACCAAGAACAATCCTACATTAGGAAGATGAACTGGGTAATTATTTAATATCTTACATCTGTCTTTTACAAACTGCTTGAACAGATCCATTTGTTCTTTAACCTCTTGGCTCCACAGAATCACCTCTCCATCTCTTCTAAACTGCTGTGGTATTATTGACTTCAGTGAAACTAGGACGATTTTTATCATCCGGATTGGCCCATGACTGCTTTTGAAAAAGGACTTATTGTCTTCAAGAAAAAAAAATCAAACCCAAGACTGGTTTCCAAAAGTACTTTTTATTGTGTATGTATTAGATTCATGTGCTGCTCTAACCTTGACAAAGAGCAAGGATGAAAAACAAGTCTGCATATGCGCAGTTAAATCAGAGTGTTACAACCTACAGGACAAGATCAAGAGTGGAATAATAGCAGAATCCCATTCTGGCATAACTAATGACAGAGAGGGAACAAAGATACACTCAGACCCATGTCTGTGACAGCTGCACAGTAAGAGGGTGCTCTCAGGCATGTTTGCAGCTGTAGGTGACCAAATGATGGGTGAAGAATGTCCATTAACTTGGCAAGTGTCTTGATCTTTAATTACAACCCATTGGCCATTCTCCACCTGTCCACTTTTAAATTCCCCATGGTAAGTGGGGTGATGGTCAGCACTGAGACAAGGATATGCATGCAGACTTCAGGCAGAGGTCAAGAGGAAGAAGGGCTCTGCAGGGCACACTTTCTGTGACACCAGAGGCAGGTGTAAGGACAGACTGCTCAGCTGCTCCCTGTACAGCAGTTTCCTGTGTTTACCCCTGAGAATGGTTAAAGCCCATCAGGGCCTTGGATAGCATTAAATTTACATGATTTAGGAATACAGCCTTCTTGGCACACAACATCAATGAGAACCTGAAACAAGGAGAGGCTAAAGGCATTCTTAAAGTCTTAGAGTTTATTTAAACTCCTGAAGACAAATCCCCTATGGAGAAAAAAACTCTTCAAGTGTTGGTCTGAGATCTGTTCTAGTAACTCCCCCAAATTTCCCAGTTTTCTGTAGTGAACTTGCCTTCCTGGAAAGCATTGTTGGGAAAAGACAAGCTGAAAACATTGCAAACTAACCCTTGACAGCCACAGAGAGTGTGTAGGAAGCTACACCATCAGTAAGTAGCATGGCATACTTTGAGTTCATATATACTAATCCAGCTAGCATTACCCTCTCCTCTGGAAAGCAAAAGGAGGGGGAACGAAATGAAAGGAAGCAGAAATAGCTCTCCTTTCTGAAAAAAAAAAAAAATCATTTGAGAAGGTTTCAAAACCTTCCTAGAGCCACAAAAGAACCTCTTTGAAATTTCAATGGCGAGATGTCTCCAGGCTGACACCTGTTATTTACATGTAGTACCTGCATATCCCATTAATGCAGATAGTGGAAATTCAGTGTGTAGTATTTTGTCACAAAGCAGAAACGGTAGCATGCTTGAAATTCTTTGAACCAGCAATAGAAGTGGAAAATTGGCAGCTAGAAATAGAGTTATTTCCATAACCACATCATGGCTTGCAAAGAATTGGTGGCTCTTCGTCCAGGCATCACAGCAATCCCTACTGTTGAGAAGCTGAAGCCTGTTAGGATTTTCCATGGGAATCACACACAGCAAAAGAAACTTACACACAGCATCAAACATGCAGGAGAAATACAAAATTGCAAAGGTAATTCAGAATACTCCCTGATCAGGGTCTTGTCTTCTCCCATCCATACCTTTCTTTCCTGTGTTATCTCCTCCAGGTTATAAGAACGCAAAGAACAACCTTCTACTATATTTATATACATCATTGATTTCATTGGTTCAGGACTTCTTAAATGTAATGAGAAAATATTTCTACTGAATTTACTTTAATAGAGAGGCCAGATACTACATGGGCTCCAGGGGCTTCATTTCCCACTTGCCCTCTGATGGGCAGTGGAATAAGAAGACATAGGAGATTTTACTCTCCTCTTTAGATAAATAATTCTCCATGGCTATTAAAACAGTGTCTTTCACTGGAACAAAATTCACAAATTCATAGTTTGTTTTTTATATAAATTTTGTAGTCTATTTTAGAGATGGTAAGACTATAGAGAGGAAGCAAACTGAAATTGTGTTTTCAAAGGAGGGGTCGTATTCAGTCAAGCTTTCCCCAGCCTCTCAAGCTCTGAATACACTCCCAGCATTTCTGAGAGACCAATATCCTCAGGCACACCGTTCTTTTTCTGCATCATAGAAACATAGAAGCACCTAGGTTAGAAAACTCCTTTAAGACCATTGAGTCCATCCATAAACTTAACACTGACAAGCACCGCTGCCATTTGAATGATTTGGACAGTGTGGTTGGTTGCGGGAAGATCTGACAACAACACTTGAGGAATTTCATACCTGAGTCCCCCAGCCCTGGGGTGACAGAAGCGAGAAGCCCTGCAGTACTGGCACAGGGACAGGATGGGGAGTCTCTCACAGGTGCCTCTCAGGAGCCTGCACCTGCTTCTCAGACCTTTGTCTGTCCTCAGTCATGTGGGAGCAGCCCAAACTTGCTCTCCCAAAATTTTAAAACTTGTGATACAAAATGTACAATAACTGTATTATCAGGTTGTTACAACTTTCTGAGGCATGAGAACTTAAATCCAGACCTGAACCCTGATGCACCGTGAGACACCTCTCCCAGAATTCATCATTCCTGTTCTTTCCAGGTGCTGTGCAAGTTCCGATACACAAACCCATGCCAGGTCAAGCAACTCAGCAACCTCACATGAGATCTCAGACACAACCTTTACTGTAATATGCACATTTCTTATTCTTCTGCCTCCACAGTTGAAATTAATACACCACTTAGAGGTCTCACTGGGCTTATGGCCAAATAGGCTCAAACAGCCACATCATCAGATTTAGGAGTTTCTTCTTTTTCCTCCTGAGCCATTGCAAGCAGGGGATTGAGCTGACAGGTAGATGCAATCTTATAAATGGCTCCCTTACCCTTTTCTTCCCTGCTGGCCAATTTTGGGGCCTTTCTGCATGGAGTGAACTGTCTTCCCCCAAGTGGCCACTGGAAGGTAGTTTTGCAATTGTGACTGGCAGTGAAGACGTTAAACAGATCAACAGGGAGGTGGCCAGGTCTGATTGAGACTCCAAGGCAGAAACCAGTTAGGAGGTCTAGCACCAGGACTGAAGTGAAAATGAAATCTATTTTAAGATGTTTTTAAACTTCTATTCTTTGAACTGATGTGCCTTTTAGTCAAGCTGAAATTGGTTATAAATTTATACGGAAGGGGGAGGGGGGAGAATGATTTGTTTACTTAAATGCAAGAAAAGACACATACCTGCAGAGTTTTCTGGCTCTGCGCTCAGTGGGCATTGTGTCTACAATATAATTTGTTGGGAAAGAGGGCTCCTGGAAGTGGGCACATCACAGCTGTCTCCACCACTCAGGCGTGACCTGAAAGAAAGGATCACCATCATACTGTAGGCACGTGTGTGTGAACACTCGGGTGCACTACACAGCGGTGCTTTGTGCTGTGCAATCTCACTCTTGTTCACTTCTTTCTTCTTCTATTTTAACATACAACCCTCCACCTCCTCCCAATGAACTACCCATGAGGACTGTTTTGGGATCTCCCATAACAAAAATAATGACTGAATCTATTATTGAGCAGGAGCTAGTGTGCCTCTGGGGTTAACATTGATCTCCTGTTTAGGTCACCGGTGGAGAAAGGCGAAGACCTTCCCTGTGTAGTAGCATCACCTCAGGGACCCAATTCTTCAGGTTCCTTCATGGACACTCTTGTACTTGTATGCTCACTCAGTCTAATGGAAGTCAAGAGACCTGCCTGGGAAAGTGATGCACACCCAACCCACAGAAAGAGCTGCAGCATCGGCCTCTTTGCTGCTAATGCATTATTGGAATTCATTCAGCAGCCACATCTACATTTTACCAGTGGGGTGGGCTTTTCTCTTTACTGTGTTCCCCAGTTGTTTACCACTCTTTCAAATGCTCCTTTCCAATCCAGAAAATCAAAGCTGTAATGTGCCAAATGCTCAGTACTGCACACTTGCTGGTGGAACGTGTTTAACACACCAGCCTATAATTAGGCAGCTTTCAAAGCCTTGCTTTTCTGTCTGTTCCTTTCCCATCCCTCCCCAATAAACCCACTCTCTCCTTTCTCACTGAGGGGGACCAGAGCTATCCTCCAGGCATGTATTACTCCCCATTAGTGTCAGTGGGAGTCACAAGAACGCATCAGGGGAGGAACAAACCCTTAAGGGAAAGAAACCTTTGACGAAATCCAGCCACCCCATGACAGGGCTCTGTATGAATTCTAAGCAGTCGGATCTAAAGAAAATGAGGGCATATTTGCCCAATAACTTCTCTGAAGTACAGAAATGTCTGTTTTACTCTGTTGGCTCTGTATGTGATGAAAACTCCAGATAAGGCTTACTTATGAGCAATATCCAGCAACACCCAGCAAAATGGTAACCTTATCCTACTCCTGCTAAAAACTGCCGTGACCGTAAAAGATGCAGTTCATCCCTTTCCTGGGGTTTTGTTTTATCAACAAATTTAAATAGTAGTTGAACTTCTCATCTGAACAACCTTGCAGTCTTACCTGTTCCTATGGTTACTCTAATAGGCCCTTTGTGTACTAGGCTCTATCTTCCTTCACCCAGACAGTGATTTCCCTCTGCTATAGCCAGAATAAAGTGTCCTAGCCCCACCAAGTTAGCAACTGATCAGCCATGGCCTTTTCCTGCTTTTGACTCCAACACCTGAAGGAGGTCAGGTCACAGAAGACTATGAAACAAGCCAGCATTGCACTAATGGAAAAATGTGTATACAACTATAGCCAAAGGAATCATAGACTCACAGAATTATAGAATGGTTTGGGTTGGAAGGGACCTTTAAGATCATTGAGTTCCAACCCCCCTGCCGTGGGCAGGGGCATCTCCCACTAGCCCAGGTTGCTCAAAGCCTCGCCCAGCCTGGCCTTGAACACTTTCAGGGATGGGGCATCCACAACTTCCCTGGGCAACGTGTTCCAGTGTCTCACCACCCTCACAGTAAAGAACTTCTTCCTTATGTCTAGTCTAAATCTACCATCTTCCAGTTTAAATCCATTACCCCTTGTCCTGTCACAACATGCCCTTGTAAAAAGTCCCTCCCCATCTCTCCTGTAGGCCCCCTTCAGGTACTGGAAGGCTGCTATAAGGTCCTCCTCGGAGCCTTCTCTTCTCCAGGCTGAACAACCCCAACTCTCTCAGCCTGTCCTCATAGGGAAGGTGTTCCAGCCCTCTGATCATCTTCGTGGCCCTCCTCTGGACCCACTCCAACAGGTTGATGTCCTTTTTGCATTGAGGGGCCCACAGCTGGATGCAGTACTCCAGGTGGGGTCTCACAAGAGCAGAGTAGAGGGGCAGGATCACCTCCCTCGACCTGCTGACCATCTTCTCTTGATGCAGTGCAGGATCCAGTTGGCCTTCTGGACCACAAACACACATTGTTGGCTCATGTTCAGTTTTCCATCTACTGACACCCCCAAATCCTTCTCCTCAGTGTTGCTCTCAATCCATTCTCCACCCAGCCTGTATTTGTGCTTGGGATTGCCTCAACCCATGTGCAGGACCTTGCACCTGGCTTTGTTGAACTTCATGTGGTTGGCATGGGCCCACCTCTCCAGCCTGTCAAGGTCCCTCTGGATGGCATCCCTTCCCAGAAAACTTGCTGAGGGTGCACTCAATCCCACTGTTCATGTCTCCAACAAAGATATTAAACAGCACCAGTCCCAAATCTGACCCCTGAGGAACGCAGCTCATCACTGGTCTCCACTTGGACATCAAGCCATTGACTGTAACTCTTTTGAGTGTGACCATCTGGCCCATTCCTTATCCATCAAGTGGTCCATTTGTCAGGTCTATCTCTCTCCAATTTAGAGACAAGGATGTCATGCAGGACAGTGTCAAAGGCTTTGCACATGTCCAGGTAGATGACGTCAATTGCTCTTCCTTTGCCCACTGATGATGTAACTCCCTCAATGGAACAGTCTGATGAAATCTGTAATTAATTTTGGAATGGGAAAAAGATGGTTAAAATAAATATATCGAGTGCATTCTCAGTAAGTTTGCAGATGACACCAAGCTGGGTGGGAGAGTTGATCTGCTTGAGGGTAGGAAGGCTCTACAGAGGGATCTGGACAGGCTGGATTGATGGTCTGAGGCCAATTGTATGAGGTTCAACAAGGCTCCGTGCCAGGTCCTGCACTTGGGTCACAACAAGCCCATGCAATGCTATAGGCTTGGGGAAGTGTAGCTGGAAAGCTGCCTGGTGGAAAAGGACTTGGGGGTGTTGGTCTACAGCCGGCTGAACACAAGCTGGCAGTGTGTCCAGGTGGCCAAGACGGCCAATAACATCCTGGCTTGTATGAGAAAGAGGGTGGCCAGCAGGACCAGGGAAGTGATCATCCCCATGTACTTGGCATTGGTGAGGCTGCACCTCAAATACTGTGTTCAGCTTTGGGTCTCTCTCTGCAAGAAAGACATTGAAGTACTGGAGCGTGTCCAAAGAAGAACAATGAAGGGTCTAGAGAGCAAGCCTATGAAAGTGGCTGAGGGAACTGAGGTTGTTTACCCTGGAGGAAAGGAGACTGAGGGGAGATCTTATCGCTCTGTACAACCACCTGAAAGGAAGTTGTAGCATGGTGGGTGTCGGTCTCTTTTCCCAAGTAACAAGGGGTAGGAAGAGGGGAAATGGCTTCAGGTTGCACCAGGGAGGTTTAGATCGGACATTAGGAAAAATTTCTTCACTGAAAGGATTGTCATTGGAACAGGCAGCCCAGGGAAGTGGTTGAGTGACCATCCTTGGCAGTATTTAAAAGATATGTAGATGTGGTGCTTAGGGCCATGGTTTAGTGGTGGACTTGATGTATTTTCCCCCTTTCTT
This sequence comes from Pterocles gutturalis, assembly GCF_000699245.1. NCBI lineage: Eukaryota > Metazoa > Chordata > Aves > Pterocliformes > Pteroclidae > Pterocles > Pterocles gutturalis. The sequence continues at coordinate 50,590 of NW_010135530.1, forward strand.
TCACAAAAAAAAAGGAAACAAGCTTTATGTCTTCTTATATCTACTTTATATCTTATATCTAAAGTACCTTGTATCTAAAGAACACCTACATTAGCAAACTTTTTCCTTAAAGGCTCCTATGCCTTTCAGTTTCAAAATTATGAGGAGAAATTAACCAAGGAAGAAGCACTCAGACTTCAACCCTAAGAGACAGGAAAGCTCTCTTTTAATGGTATTCACCATTTCTTAAAAGGAGAAATCCTGTTTTTTCCTGATGGAAGACCAAGTCTAAGTTCTGCACTGTGCTGAGCAGGTTAAACATAGCCAGACTTGTGTAGGCAACAGCAGCGTAATTAACAGCCTAATTTGTGTGTGAGCAAAACATTCACTTTCTTGATTTATATATGTTACTAACTGAACACTGAAGTGATCCCATCCTCCTAATTACTTCTCATTCCCTACTGACAGAAGAGTAACAACCTCTGTATGGAATGGCATGGAACCAAGGGCTTCTCACTCAGTACCCCATCAGGAAGGGGCCAATGATCCAAGTGAGGGAACTTCATTAGCTAAATCACACATTAGTTGGCATTCAGTCATGTGCAGGGACCAAAGGGAACCAACCTCATAGCCTCTCTTCTCCTGAGAGAGAGATCAGATAGTACTTTGTGGGTTTCCTTTTTGCATCTCATCTCTGCCACTTATGCTGGAGACTGGGCAACTCCCTTGACTTCTTTGGAGTTCTTCCGGATTTACACCACACAACTTTGGATCTCAGCAGTCATTTTCTGGATTAAAGGGAACAACACTTCTGATATTTGTTAATTTCTTTCATTAGAAGAGGATAGCTTTGTTGTGTAATTAACATGCCAGTAATTAAGGATTCCAGGATGATGTACTAATTTGTCCCTCTCACGCACACACTCTTAAGCAGTAATTGCATTAAAATCTTTTCTTTTCCTGTTCCCTTTGGGAGTTTATTAGGCTTTCTTTTAGTCTTTTTCTCATTTCACAAATATACACACATTTCCTTTGCTCCTCTGAAAATCTGCTACAGAGTTGAAAACTTTGAGCAGCTTGACTCCCCCTGTGTGAACACAGGGGAATCTTCAGTGCCCTTCATTTTTTCAAACTGTTTTAAACAGAAGGTGAAAACTTGCAAGCAATATGCCTTTTTTTTTTTTTTTCATGGATACAGCTCCAGATAATTCTTGTGATAGCAGGATCATTCATGTAGATACACCAAGTCAGCTGAAAATGAGATGGATTTAGGACTGTGGATTACTATTGTGGAACTCTAAGAAAGTCTTAAAATCATGCTAAGGAGAGTTTCTTGCTTGCTGAGCACTTTTTTTAAGTGACCTCAGCTTAAGCTGTAGAGGACTGTAAAATAACCAATGGGTTTTTTTCCAATGTGATGAAATGCACAGAACAGGATAAGTTAGGAGAGAGCAGAGGATAGTCCATCTTAGTTTTTATTCATTTTCTGACTATCATTTCCTTGTCTTTTTAAAATATTTTGTTCCAAGATAAAAGTTAGAGCTCTGTGGCTGTAAGTTATCATGCAGAGATTAGTCCAAGTTGCCAGTGGGTTGAAAAGCTGAACCATAAGCCTGGGATTTTTGTATTCAACCTTACAGCAGTAGTCTCCCAACCTTGATGCCTATGCAGCTGGAATGCTGCAATGGTTATAAGTCACAAGCAACATAGCCTTTTGCTCTTATTGTTGGTTTTAGCTTTCTCTCTTTTCCAGCTGTAGGACATGCCTAGGACATCTGCATTAGGGATCCAGACCTGGTAAATCCTTGGTGGACTGTTGAACATCCTCCTCTAAACTCATTAAGATATAGCCTCACTTTGTTTCTTGCAGTTTTAATATGTGTTAGTCACTTAAAAAATAGCCCTAATTTCTAACCTGAAATATTAATATTGTGTTGCCCTATTGCCCCTGCTTTTTGGGGTGTCAGCTTTGAAGAGTGAAGAAGAAACATGATCCAGACATTGAATCATAATCCTGACCCAGGTATTGACCTTGACCTGCAATTTCATCTTGTCCAAAGGTGGTTCCCAGTTCATGTCTGAGACTGCAAATAATAGCTACCCATTCATCACCACATCCTGACAAGAGTACTCATTCTTTTTGCCTATCCCTTCACTTTCTGCTGAATTTTATCTTTCATCTGCATTTATTAGCCTTTCTGTCTGGTGGTAAAATCACAGTGTTTGCTTGCAAGCCAGCTTGATGTCGCTTCAATGATAAAATGGGCTGGGAAAGAAACAACTAGGTTTGTAGCTCCCTTATGTGCATGAGCTTAAAAAGGAGTAGATGTGCATTTTTCCTCTTCTGTGACTTTGAATAGAGCCTGCGACCACAAAAGTGATCCCTGATTAGGTTCCAGGCCAGAGGGAAGGAAGGAAGAGCATCCAAAGGCTGCTGTCACTGCCAGAGTAAACCCAGGATTCTGTTTCTGGGAAATGAGATTTTGCTGTATGGCTGGAAGGACAAACTTGAGGCAGCTGCAGCTTTGGATCTTTGCTGAGAACGCCTACCCTATACAACCTGGTAGAACGTAGACATATCCAAGCTATTTCAGGCTTGGAAGCGGTCCAGTTGTGGTAACACAGAGCTCCAGGCAGGCTAACACAGGCTATATGTTGTCTCTGTGCTTAAAACAGGAAATAACTCATGCTGTGGTAAACTTGCGTTACACAAATATTTATGCAAACTATTTCAAGTGCTTGGGTGGTAATAAATTGCTATAGTTTGGTCTGTTAGAGCCTGATGAACAGCCTCTTGTTTTGTCAGGCTATATAGCTGGTGCTGATAAAAATAAGAAAAATAAACACAAAGCTCTCCTTGCCCACACTGCCCAACAGAGACAAATTCTCCACTTCCACTGATAGGCTGCAACAGGAACCATGTGCTAAGCTGATATTTGGTTGCTCCTTTTTCACATTCAAAGGTTTCATCTTCAGGTGTAGACTGATTTCCTTGGGAGGGTGGAAGGATGGGACATGCAGTGTCAAAATATTATCTTAACTGAACCATGCAAGCTGCCTGTAACTACAGGAGAAGACCAATTCTGGGTCATGTGAAAATGCAAAAACTGGTTTTTGGTGTTTTTTTAGAAAAGCTGGATACATCAAAGGAACATATAGTTTGTTATAGAGAATTAAGCTATTAGCCCTGTAATTTGTCTGTCATGCCTTTTATGCTGGTTATCCAGGAGTAGGACTCTCTGTGGGGTCTAGTCAATTGAAATAAATGCTGTATGTAGGACAGGAGATGTCTCTGCTGAAGTAGAGACTAGGCAGGGAGAGAGTCTGTGATGAGAGCATATGGAATTTGTAGTCTGAATGGAAAAGGTAACTCATTGCCTTTGCGGCAGCCTTATTTTGTTTACTCTTATGCAAAGCGCAATGTTGCCACCATTAATCTGATAGGCACAGGAGATTTCCATGGAAACAGCAGGACTCCATTTCATTTAAAATCTGATGCCTGATTTCCTTGTCAAGCAGAAATCAATGTGTTGGTAACAGAAGAAGCATTCAGAGTATCACTTAGAGAGGATGCCTGTTCAAAGGTCTCCAGAGGAGTGTAGTGATCTGCCCTACCCCATCACTGTTCACTTAAGCATGACCCGCCACTCCACACTTCTTCCTTTCCTTTCTCCTATTTAGTCGGTACTGTCCTCAGTTTCACTGCTCACTTTCTCTGCCTGACCTCACCCACAGTTATCCTCCCTCTCTGTGGTGTTATACACAGAGAGAGAATTGGCAGTACCTAGATAAGTGCTCCAGCTCTCTACTCTCCACCCAGAATCAGGGGCTTTTGTGTAACTGGGGAATGAGGCTTATTTATAAGCTAATGTCCTGGTTTCCCCTGAGACAGAGTTAACTTCATAGCAGCTAGTGTGAGGCTGCGTTTTGGTTTTGTGCTGAGAAGAAGGCTGATAACATACTGATGTTTATAGTTGCTGCCAGGACAGTCAAGGACTTTTCAGCTTCTCTGCTGTGCCAGTGTCTGCAGGGGCAGGAGAAGCTGAGAGGGAGCACAGACGCTGTTACTAGCCTAGGATTTGACCTTAGGTTTTAGGACTGAGACACAAATTGGCCAATGGTATATTCCATATCATGCACGTCATGCCCAGTATATAGATGACGCTCTGCCCGGAAGTAGTCACTCTTGCTCTGGGTTGTCTCCCTCCGGGTCACCCCTCTCTCAGGGTCATCTCAGTCTCTCGGCCACTTGGGCTGTTATCTCAATTCTGGGATTACAGTTTTGGGATTCTCCCTGCTCCAGGATTGTTAGTCAGGAATGGGCTGAGCCTTGGTCATTGGGTGGTGATCAGTATCGTTGTGTATCACTCATTTGTATATTTGCATATATTACTATGATTATATTAATTACTATTATTTACAATTATTGCAATTTAGATATTAAATTGTTCTTATCTCAACCCGTAAGTCTCTTTTCCCTTTACCCCTTTAATTCTCTTCCCCATCCCCTGGAGGGGGGAGGGTGATCAAGTGGTTGTTGTGGTGTTTGTCTGCCAGCCAGGGTCAAAACTACAACAACTAAAAAAAAAAAAGTTCTAAAAAACTGTGAGAAGCAGCCAGAATTATTTGGAGAGACATTTTTTTGCATGCAGCCATGGGGAAAAAATAAAGGACCACAAATTCCTTGCAGCACATCATAGCCGACCTCTTTTCTCAGTTTATTTTCTCACATGCTTTAAGCAACTATCTTTTTTGTCCAACAAGATCTGGCCAATATCTTTAGGGGTCTTTCTGTGGACCCCGCTATGTAAAGGTATACAAGGTTCCCCATGTGCTCCATTCCAATACATGGGCAGACTGAGAGAACATTGCTCCCACATGTCTCCTCAGCTGTCCACCTCCCACTGAGGCACTGCAACATGACCAGCCTTGCCACTACTTCTACCCAGCTCCAGATGTCAAGATCGAACCCCACTTATGTTCCTCTGTCTCTAAGGTAAGCTCCAAAGCTAGAAAGGGTCAGAGAAGGAACAGAGGCAGAACTGTGTTGGTGCAAAAATGGGAAGGGGCTGTGAGACAGGTCTGGTGAAGGTGTAGATATTCTACAGGGTGAAAAGGTCCCTTTAGAAAGCCCTATAGCTTTCTAAGAAGAGGCCATGGGGAGCATATCATTGTGGGGTTGCAGGAAGACCACCACCCAAAGCTTGCTTTCTTTGAAGCATTCCCTCTGATGGCAGAAGCTGGGGACACAGATTTTAGAGACGGTTCTTCCTCCAAGGCTGTGCATCTTAGCGTCATGTGTGGGCATAGCAGCCCCACAAGAGATTCACCTCAGTAGCTCCTGCACATGGTGTTAGATATTCCCCTGCTACCAATTCTATGTAGGCAAGTACTCATCTCCTCACTCCTTGCCTTCATATGTGCTCTTCACCTACACCTGGTAGTTGCAGACGTAACATAGTTATCACCTACATTTTTGGACTCTGCAAAGGTGGTGCCAGACAAACCAGCACCTTTTGGCCTTCAAAGCCTGTGAGGCCAAGGCTAATCACTTAGAAGGGCTTCTAGAGTGATACTGGTATTTGATATTCAGAGTGTGAGCTTTTTCAGTAATGCAGTTTTTCCAGATCTTGCCATCAAGTTTTTCTTTTTCCCTTTTCTGGGCTCTTTCCGGTCTTCAGCATATTTTTAAGTGTGGCCATCAGAGGAAGACATAAGTAATTCAGATGATGTTGGCAGAAAGGGAGCTGTCTTACTGGGAAAGGGGATACATGAGAGAAATTAGTTGGGAGGCTAAATGATACACCCTAAATTAAAGTAATTCAGTAGAGATGAGTGTAGGACCCTGGAGTCTTGGATTCCCCATCCCGGCCTTTAATCCCTGCATATCCTCTATTGTCTTAAACTTGAAGCAAACCTTAGGCTGCAGATGAAGGTTTCAAACTAATCATAAATTACTGTCAATGCTTTCCCTTTGGCTGGGATAATGGCCCAAGTACATGCACCCTAATCTTCCTAAAGGGTTTTTTGAAAAGACACTTACTATTTAAAACCTTATTCTTCATTTCCGCATATGTATCTTATATCTTTCTTTGGCTGCTAGCTAGTGGAACCTCATTCTACATGCTCTGACTGCATACTGTGGGAAAACACAAAAGTCCTTCTTCTTGCATAGCTAAAACAATGGAGAAGGCAGATCAATTTGTCTTTTAACATAGTTGCAAAGCAAAAAAATCAGACTGCTAGTTTATTCCTGTCAACCTCATTTCAACATAACAAATTGCACTTTCTGCCTGGCTTGTCAATCAGGAACTGTAATGAATACAGGAAGATGCTTCTCTTGACGAGCAAACATTTCCAGGGTGGAAAGAAGGGGGAGGAACCTGACCAGACTCACAATCAGGCTGGGAAGATTTCACCCAGCAAGAAAGTCATCACCTCAAGACACTACAGTGTCAAGGGCAGCCAGCAACAGAAGAACAAACTGGAGATAATGTTGAAGAAAACTCCATGGAGACCATTGCCAGAGTCCACCTGTGCTCTGTATTGCAGAAGGCCACTGCTTTTTGTTTACTGCAACCACCTGTAGCACTGCTAGGGAAAGCCCGTGTGA
>NW_010135531.1:0-4007 GCF_000699245.1 Pterocles gutturalis
GCCATGAGCCACTAGCTTTTCCAGGAGAACGCCGTGGGACACAGTGTTGAGGGCCTTGCTAAAGTCCAAGTAGATGACATCCATGGCCTTTCCTTCATCCACTAGGCAGGTCACTTGGTCATAGAAGGAGATCAGATTGGTCAAACATGACCTTCCTTTCATGACCCCATGCTGGCTGGGCTTGATCCCCTGGTTGTCCTGTACATGCCGTGTGAGCACACTCAAGATGAGCCATTCCATAATCTTCCCCGATACCGAGGTCAGGCTGATGGGCCTGTAGTTCCCCAGGTCCTCCTTACGGCCCTTGTAGGTGAGTGTCACATTGGCAAGTTTGCAGTCTTCTGGGACCTCCCCTGTTAAGCAGGACTGTTGATCAATGATGGAGAGGGGCTTTTAAAAAAACCAGCTCCTTCAGTACTCTCGGGTGGATCCCATCTGGCCCCATAGACTTGTGTGTGTCCAGGTGGCGTAGCAGGTCATTAACTGCTTCCTCCTGGATTGTGGGAAGGTTATTCTGCTCTTTGTCCCTGCCTGCCAGCTCAGGGGGTTGAATACCCTGAGGATAACTAGTCTGACTATTGAAGACTGAGGCAAAGAAGGCATTAAGCACCTCAGCCTTTTCCTCGTCCTTGGTGATAATGTTCCCTCCTGCATCCAACAAGGGATGGATGTGGTGGTGGATACTTGTGTGGTGGAGCAACTGTTTTATTATGGTGAAGCTGTTTCATACCATATGTAAGTACTGGACAGCAAGTATTCTTCCACCATGTCATTCTTAAATGTAAGTTAGGTACAGGTTGAATCTTTATTAACACCACTGTTGTGGTGTAACCCCAGCAGGCAGCTAAGCCCCACACAGCCACTCACTCATTTCCCCACCGCAGTAGGATTGGGAAGGTTATTGGAAGGGTAAAAGTGTGAAAACTTATGGATTGAGACAAAGACAGTGTAGTAGGTAAAGCAAAAGCTGTGTGCACAAGCAAAGCAAAATAAGGAATTAATCCACTACTTCAAATTGGCAGACAGGTGTTCTGCATTTCAAGGAAAGCAGGGCTTCATCATGTGTAACTGTGACTTGGGAAGACAAATGTCATAACTCTGAAAGTGCCCCCTTTTCTTCTCTCTCCCACAGCTTTTATTGCTGAACATAACATCATACAGTATGGGATATCCCTTTGGTTAGCTGGGGTCAGCTGTGCTGGCTGTGTCCCCTCCCAATCTGTTGTGCACCCCCAATCTATTTACTGAGGGGGGGAAAGTGAGCAACAGAGAAGGCCTTGACTCCGTGTAAGTACTGTTCAGCAATAATGAAAACACCCCTGTGTTATCCACAGGGTTTTCATCACAAATCTAGAACATGTCACCATACAAGCTACTATGAAGAAAATTAACTGTATCCCAGCCAAAACCGGTATAGCCACCTTTTCAAATGGAAACTGAAAGGTATATTTATGATTCCTTCTGGTCATTTGAAGGCATTTAACACGATGTCTTAAGTTGCCGATGGATCTAACTATCAGTGGTGTGATCCAGCTGATATGCTGTGATTCTGACTTGTCTGTGTGATGGAATTAGTGCTTACTTACAGAGCAGTTAGGACAGCTTAACTGAGAAGCAGGTTGCTCCTCTAGTCTGCTTTAAAAAGAAAAATGACCTGATTTGTTACGAAGTATTTATTTGCTCAGTTCCTTCCTTTCATGGTATAGCCACTAGAAGGAAAGGAAAATCCTATCTGTAGATTCATTTACATTTGCCTGGAATTTATGACCTTGCTAACATTTTCAGGCTAATGCCTGATCAGATGGGTTGTGCTTACAAGCAGTTTCAGAACCAGAAACAGTTGCATCATCAACCAAAACTTTAATGCTCGTTTTAGAACTAACCCTTTCTGCATACATTCCAATAAATAGTTATCAGATAGCTTTGTTGGTACTTCTACAGTGTTCATACTTTTGCATCTGTTGTTGTTTAACTGTAGAAAACTAAAATACGTATTTTCTGTTCTAGTATGTAACATGTTTAATCAGACTACTGGTTCCTCAGAAATAACAGATAAAAATATACTCACCAAGACTTTGTTAGCTGACCATCCTGTGTATTCAGCAACTCAGTGTCTTTACAGCAATCTAACCAGTGTCTTCGGAGTAGTCAGCTTCTGAATTTCTCATTATTTTATTTTGGTGAAATCCAGTATTTTAACGTGGAAGAACAGCAAGACAGTAATGGTTGAACCTGCAACACAGTGAGTTTTCTCAGATACTTTTGATGGCGATTACTCCATGGGATTTGTTTATTCCTGAAAGTTTTCTACTCACTCTAGCTGTTGGCAGGGGTATGTTTGGGAGTAGCTATGTTTGCACATTTTAACCATTTTCTTTAATACTTTCCAAAATAAATAATGAGAAAACTTCTCAGTTCCTAAATAATGAAAATGCTGAAAAGATAAGTCCTCTTGTTATTTTGACCTAGTAATTTTTCCCTGAGGTAACAGAAAATCTATTGGAAAAGACACATTTACCTACAAATGTCTAGGTAGTCACATACTTGATCTTGTGATAAGAAAAGTTTTGCATTGAGTAGCTGAAGCGAAAAGATTACTTTCAGCATTACTAAAGTATGTTTGGTTTTTGCAATTGCTCTGTCCACTTGACCAAGGAATAATTATTTCATTGCAGAGCTCTTAATTTGAACAGGTGACGTAAGCTATGTGAAAGTATATGTCAAGAGTTGGATTTCATGCACAGTTTTGGTAGCGACTTTCACTAGGATGTTGTAGTACTGCCATTCATAGGGTATAAGAGCCTCTTTAATAATGTTTAACATTTTTGTGAATATTGTTATTAGTGGTAAAATAAGTGTCTGTCTTTATATTGGTAGCTCTCTTCGGTGTTCTCAGGTTATTCAACACAAACTATGCTCCTTTCGACTGATTTGAGAAGTGGTTAAAGGATAAAAATGTTGCTTGTAATATAATTCTTTTTTCTAGCCAAGTATCTTTGGATTCACTGACTCTGTAACTGATTATTTGTTGCTTGGCTGTGATAAGTCTAAAGACAGAATCATAAGGTTCGTATGGCAGAAAAAAAACCCTTTTTTTTTTTTCCTGGAGGAAAGAGATGATTGTCATTTCATTCAAACGAATAAAAATTAAATAATTTCAGTGGGGTATACCCTAAATTACACCAGCATTCATAAAAGCAAGGTTGAGGTTTGCATTTTTTTTATATCTATATTCTCTGTTACAGTATTTTAATGTTTCTAGTTTATTTTCTCTTTCTAGACTCCCCCCCCCAGTGATTTTCTAATTACAAGATACAGTTCTACTACGTTCTTATGAAATGCCACTATGTTTGCAAGTATAATGTGATTTTTATTTTTCACAGAACAATACCTTGTGTTAGGCGTAGGCTGTGGGTGGTATTGTTAATTTTTCTGCTCTTGGTACTATTTCTACCTTTGTGCAGAGAGGGTTTTTTCCAAACCACAGGCAATGATTTCTTATTCCTCTAGACCAATTTCTGAAATGTGGACAGAGAAGGTATTCAGTTAAGCCTAAACTTTTTCTAAACAGTCATATGTTAGGTTAATTTGGAGTAGGAGAATAGCACCTTGCCACCCACTTGGTCATTTTTACAAGTGGTAAAACAATTATTTTCCTGATTCCACCCTATTTTGAAGGCTTAACCTATATTTCAAAATAGATCTCCAGAGTAGCTCAATGTTAAGCCATGTCTAAAATGTCATCGTTTTGTACATCACGTGAAAATTTTACAATATGGAACCAAAGTGGAAGATGGGGACTCATACTAGCATCCAAAAACATTACCTATGTTCTGTGTCCCATTAGGCACTCTTAAATTGTTTCACTTATGTGCTATTGGCATGTGTGTTCAAGGAAAATCGGTTGCAATTAGTAGTGCAAATGGGTCTTTTTGTTTATTTTCCTATATTAAAAAAATGTGAAATTTAGGTAAAACTCACCTCGAAAGATCATCTAGTCCAATCCC
>NW_010135532.1:0-6755 GCF_000699245.1 Pterocles gutturalis
TCTAACATTCTGTGATTCTGTGATCTTCATACGAAGTCGCTTGAGCAGCAATCTAAAGCCCGTATTCAAAGCACTTAGATGAATAAACAGAAAAGTTACCTACAAAGTGGCTCTGGAGAGAAGTATGTTTGTATGCAACTTCAGATGATTTTTGCTAACTAACACTCAGATAATTGCCTGGTTCCCAAAGGATTCATGTAATTTAAGTATAGGGTGTCTGAAAGAGAGTGAGTGCTGGAAGGCGGTACCCGGTAATCCAATCCCACATGCCCCTGGGCACAAACATAATTGTATTATAAAGCAGCTCTGCCAAAAATGAAAATAATTAAAGCACAATACATATTTTACTGCTTACAGTTAAGAAGCGTGGTTTCATTTTTTGTGCAAACACAAAACAGAATGATTCAATGAACGCTGCTTGGAAATACAGTAACGAGATACCGCAACAGCATGTGTGTGCCGGAGACGCTCTATAGTCAGAATCAACGCTCCACCCAGTCATTGGCAAGAGAGCTCTAATTTGATCAGTGTTCTTTAACCATTTTGTTAAGCAGTTAACATTTTTAACATCAAGGATAGCTGTGAACTGAAATTCTGCAGGAACCCAGATAGGGGCAAAGAGCAGCAGAGCAGAGAAGCAGGAATCGCAGCAATGTCCAGGATTCCCGGGGAGCCCTTTAGCCCAAGGAAGTCTCTTAGGCCCATGTCTTTCAGAGTAGCCTTGGATTCTGTCCGGTATCAAATGCTTTCTAGTTTCATAAGTGCCAAGCACTTCAGCTGATGCCCAGAGAGGCTCCACATGGTCAGCACCTCTGAAAATTTTGGGACATGCCTGCCTCCCAATACAAGACACTTGTGAAAACACTGGACTGCTCTTCTCCGCGTCAGTCTCTCCACCTGCAAACTGAGCATGGATGCATTCTCCCACCATGAAGGAGCAGCTGTTTGCAAAGCTCTTCTGAAAGGGGAGAATAACCAACACTATAAAAAAGAAGTCACCATTATTGTCATCCAGATGCCTCACAGCAATACTGCCCAATTTCAACACCTCCAGCGACTGCCTCTTTCTACTAAAGGGCTCAGAAATCATGAATGGCCAAAAAAGAAATCTGGAGAGAGCAGTGAAAGACACAGACCTGGCTGAGACAGAACCACACACTATTATATGGAAACCTGAGTTCCCACTACTGCCACTATCAAAGAAGTAGCTGCCTGATAAATAAGCGGTGGCAACTTGCCAGCAAACGTAGAAATTTCTTTTTGCCTTTGAATCACAAAGGCCTAGAGAACTTCTAGGACACTTCTTGTCCTGGCAGATCGCTCGAACCGGTCACCTACAGAGCGTTACCCACACAGCTTCTGACACGCCGTAACCCTGCCCGTCTGCTGTCACACACAGCAACAGACCTTGCATGCAAGCACCGCAGAGTATTATCCCTTTATTCTTCTGCAGTCAACCTTTACCCTTAATGAGATTTTTTTTTTTTTTAACCACTGCTTTCTCTTTCTCTCTCCACCTTTGCTTTGCAGGACAGCGAGCCATCGATAGGATGCTTTCAGTGTCAGTCTTGCTGTCCCGTTCCATGGCAGAGTTTAATGTGCACGCACCGGGTCTGTCAGCCCAGCAGTGACTCCACTGCTTTCAGCACAGCTCTTGATGAGCTGACATGTCCTCCCTGCCTTCTCTTCCCTCTCTCTGTGCTTTGCTCAGAACAGGTCTTCTGCTCCCTGCCACCAAATAATCTTTCTCAGCCCTGAGGGGCTCGAACGAGGAGCTGTGTTGTTCATTCCCAGGCGAGCAGCCTGCATTACTGCTTCAGTATGAAAAACTACAGCTAGTGTATGGTGTAAATTGTTACTATCACTCCCCTCCTCTCATAAAGCAGGCACTGCTGATACCAGACTGCTGTGCTTCATGCATAATTCATCAGGTTCCTTAAAGTGCAAAGCTCTCCTCTGCAGATCTTTTCCCTGCATTACACTTATCTGTGGGAAAAAAGTGTCCATCCAGTCCCTGCCTGAAATATTAAGAGGATACCTGAATTTTAAAGTGTTTGTTGGCTTCTTTAATTTACCATAAAAACAAAAGCATCACTAGTGGCCCCATGACTGCAAGGTCCAGGATGGGACAGAGCCACAGAAGGTCACTGGGATGCAAGACTGAGCTCTGCCACAGGAAATACAGCTGTGGCTGTACTGCCTGGCACCTAATTCTGTTGCAAAACAATCCTTCAGAAAAGCCCTGAGCCTGAAAGCCTTTACTGTCAAGACACACAGGGCAAAGGAGAGAGCAATGCACTCCCGGCAGCCTGCTCTGTGTTTTTCCAAAGGCTCCAACAGAACAATACTGTCACGCAGTTAGAGGATGACAGCACTGCACACATAATGATCCCCATAAACTTTTAGCTATTTTTAGCCTTTGGTAGAATCTCAGATTGCTTTTGGACACTTGTAACCACCTATGCAGCCAACTGGCAATTTCCAACTGCTTCCTTCTACTCGCCTGTTCCATCCCAGCCAAACAGCACAGGATCTTCATGCCTACCCTCACCTGCCTGCAGTCTTCCCATTCCCTTCAGCTGCAAAACCTGGAGCTTCCTCCCGTTCTTCATCCAACTCCTCGTCCACACCTCTCCTTTAAATACATTTCCTCCAAAAGCCCCTCATAGTGTGTCACTCTCCTCCCAGTTGCTGCAGAAGATTTGAGGCTGTGGGGTGATGAGGAAGGCACAGCTTCGCTACACCCTCCCTAACCCCCACCCCACACCTCTAAATTTCACCACTCTAGGATCAGCACACAACACATTAAACTATTTAGTATTCCGTTACTCACCATGCATAACACCGCACGCATCTTACCAGCACTGCAGTTAGGGCTGCTGGCAGAAAGCCATTCCTGCCAGGGACCTCCTGCCTCTGGTGCACAGCCAGACAGACCAGCTACCAACACCAGCTGCTGAAATCCAGTAGCGCAGGTGCCACCCTGCGAACAACACAAGACTCACATACACACCATGCCACCCTGCTGCAGAGGCCAACAGGCAAAGAAGACCCCTGGCAGAGATCCATGGATTCAAAACCACTAGCAACTGAGAGAGTAAAGGTGTAAACGGAGTAAAGAACCCCATAAAACACACCAGGGCTTCCATTCCTCCCTGAGTCAACCAGTAATGACTAGAAACTGGTGCGCTTTCAGCTGTCCAAACCTCCAAACCACTCCTCTTCAGTCTCTCAAACTGCCCCAGTTCCATGCCCCCCACCCCTTCCTTTGTCACTGCAAAGCTGGGTCACTGTGGCTCACACCCGGGTTTAATATGGATGGGTTTGTTGATGCCAGATGAGGGCAAGAAGCAAGGCTCTTCCAAAGCCAAGGCAATTTCTCAGTTTCTGCCTGCTGTTGTAGAGTCCTTTTCACATTTTCCCTGCAGCAAATAACTATGAGAAATGTTCACACAACAACACGGTGGAAAAAAAAAAAAAAAGTGAAAAAGTAACATGACATCTATTTCTACAGTAATGAAACAATTACTAACTAATAAGAACCAAACAAACCAAGCAGGATGCAAACACAAGGAAACATTTTTTAATAAAGCTTCCTGCTCACTGAAGTGGTAAAGAGATGTGCGGCGCTTTCCCTTTAGAAGGGTACAGAAAACGCTTACAGCAGGCTGCAAAAGAGTCCACTGGCTTGGGAGGCTTTGCTCGTGTCCTGATACCTCAAATTCAGGCCGTGGTTACAGGTCAGTTTTATGTCCAGACGTCGGGTGAATGCAAGAGCTTCCTGCCTTTTCTCCTCCACACCAACCTAACAAATTCCAGGGAGAGAGGGCAGACAGAGCCCACCCAAGAGCCATGGTCTCTTCCCTCAGAGATCGAGAGAGGACCTCCAGCTGCTACAACCAGCTGTGATGGGACACAGCTGCCAGAGAAGAGGAGGGAAGCTGTACCCCTTCTGAAAGGAGAGGTTTTGCTTCTTATCTTTGCTTAAACCATATTGTTTAGTGTTTGCTGTTATTGAGTGAAAACTCCACTTGACAAGAGACTTTAAACGCCCCAGTGTGGTGGAAGTCACCACAAGACACAACAACACAAAGTGCCCGCTGTGCTCTCCAGTACAATATATCCCCTTCGACACTCTGTACGCAGTTACGTGGCAGAACGCAGCAGAGCTTTCAGTGAGACAGTACAGGCACAGGAGCCTGCTACACCCTGCTACAGCATTTCAATCAGGCTGACACAGCCAGCTTTTTAGGAAAGAAAAGCTACCCAGAAGAAGTATTTCACTACCACAACCACAGCCCTGTGCCTCAGTCTTGGAGAAATCTAAGCAGTCTACCAGGCAGACATGACCCTTCTGCCTGGCTACAGCAGGGTCTCTTCCTTTTCCAAACAACAAAATACAAACCAGCACTCATCTCTTCCTTTTCCAAAATTTCACACCATGTAAACCAGCCCTGGACTTTTCCTTTTTCTGCTGCTCCTTTGCCTCCAGGGCTGCTTCTTCCCCTCCTGCAGGGAAGGGGAAGCCCAGCCTCTCCTCTGGCCTCCAGCCCAGCAACACGCATTGAGCACCCAAGTTCCCACCCCCCACATCTTCCCAACTGCTTTCACAGCCCCTCCTTAACCACTTATATTGTTCCTTGAACAGTTCCTCTCCGTCTGTGGTTCCCAAACCTGCACCTCCATCTTTCTCCTGGCACTCACCTCCTCCTGGGCAGTTGGCAGCCCCTAGTTCTCATCAGCTAACTGGTTCCACCTGGGGGACCTGGAGAGGCCCATCCTTAACCCTTTCCGGTACACCACGCTGGCTGTTCAATAAGCCCAGCAGAGGAAACATCCCCGGGATTTGCTTCATCCTATTACAAACATAGGAAGGAGAACTTTCACAGACTTGGACCATAGTTCCACTGTCACGACCATCACCAGCCTAAAGCCCACATGCAATAGCGCAGCGCTCTGGTTTAAGCTGACAAGACAGTCGCATAGCCTTGCACGAGGTGCAGCAATACTGCAGAGGCTGGCCCTGCCGCACAGCGCTGTGCCAGGCTGGGGAAGGAGCACCTAGGACGAGTCTGACCCTTTGCACTCACAGAGCTTTGCTCAGTTAGTGAGCACGTAGAAAAGCTGATTTTTTCTGCTGCCAGCCATCATGCATCTGAAGGATGGGGATGCCACCCAGAAAGGTCTGCAGGAGAGAATGTGTGTTGCTCTGCAGGAAGACTGTCTAACGCATGTGGCCCCCATGACATACATAACAATGAGTTACTACCTAGAGGGAGGAAGGTGACTTAAGCTGGAATAAAAAATCTGCAATGTCACTGAGTGATCTTGTGCCCCACGGAGGCAGAGTTCATGTCAGGGGATTACCTCCCATGCTCCCTAGCAACTGCTCTCCTGCGTGGTGACGGGCTGCAGTCCATACTAACAAAGCCAATGACAGTGACCTGGACACTGGAGTGACTCCAGGAGCAACTTCCTGCCTCCCCAAAGGCTGGAACAATCTAGCAAAGAAGGGCATCATGTAGCACATATGGCATGGCAGGAGGGGAGAGCTGGAGCCAACCTATTTCATCACCTACGGAAGAAAAAGGAAAAGGAGCAAGAAAAAGGAACAAACAACTTGTTAGAAGGACACAAGACAACATTTCATGTCGTTTAGGACGACCTGCTGGGCAGCGCAGACATGACACAAGTACTGTCTTTGTGTCCCCTCTTTCCCCTAAAAAACCAGTCAATTTTGGACATTTGCTTTGCATGCCTGACCAGTTACGTCAGGCATAGACTGAGATACTCATCTGATTGTTAGGAGGGGTTCTCCTTCTATTGTTAATGGATGCTAAGTTTTACTCATTGACTCTGCACTGAAAACAGAATCCAGAAGGTCAGGGGCAGGTCCACATCTCTATAGCTCTTTCTGCCTCCACCAGGCTTTAAGAAAGTTACACCAACATGAACCATGTGAGCATTTGGCTCTGCGTGAGCGCATATGGCACAGCTGAAAATAAAAGGAGGTGACATGTTGGAAACTAGCAGTTCTGTCACAAAAGATGTATTAACTCGCTTTGCGGCGAATTAGCTAATCTCCTTTTCCACCATGGCTGATCTCTATAATGCAAAAGATCAGTGAGAGCACGCAGAGATCGTGCCAGGCTTAGATGGAGGAGGAAAAATCAATCTCCATGCTCTACCCTGGCCAGCCACAGGGAGCCATGAGAGGGGATGTGGCACACAGCAGATGAGTGTCAACAGGGCTCATCCTGGACAAGAGCTCCCTTTCACTAACTGCGATGCAATGATGGGACATTTTCCTCAGTTTTGCTTTCCTAAGCCATCAGCTTGATGTCCAAGTGGAGATTGCTGACAAGTGGCGTTCCTCGGGAGCTGGTGTTGGGACTGGTGTTGTTTAACATCTTTGTCAGAGACATGGACAGGGGGATCGAGTGCACCCTCAGCAAGTTTGCCGATGACACCAAGCTGTGGGTGTGGTGACACGCTGGAGGGAAGGGATCCATCCAGAGGGACCTGGACAGGCTGGAGAGGTGGGACTGTGCCAACCTCATGGAGTTCAACAAGGGCAAGTGCAAGGTCCTGCACGGGGGTCAGGGCAATCCCAAGCACAGACACAGGCTGGGAGGAGAATGGATTGAGAGCAGTCCTGAGGAGAAGGACTTGGGGGTGCTGGGTGATGAGAAGCTGAACATGACCCAGCAACGTGTGCTGGCAGCCCAGAAACCAACCGTGTCCTGGGGGCATCA
>NW_010135532.1:7220-10973 GCF_000699245.1 Pterocles gutturalis
TAGTGGGAGGTGTCCCTGCCCATGGCAGGGGGTGGCACTGGATGGGCTCTAAGGTCCCTTCTTAATTAGGTCCCATTTCTTAATCCATGTGCCTTTTTCCCATAACCCCCAGTCTCAGTGTTTTTCTTTAAAAACACCACGTCCTGGAAAAGGAATACATTTAGCTGGATCATGCCTAGTTCTGTGAGGTTGGTACTAAGTCCTAAGGGAGAAGAGCTTGTTCATTTTTTTGCGAAGAGAAAGTTACATTAAATATGCTGGACCTGTGCAGGTTTCTGCTCAGATGCCTCTGTAAAACTGAAATTCATTTATCTTTTAAATGGCTAAAAATGTTCATAAAGCATAAATCATCCCCCTTCCTCACTCACCCCACAAGCGCCATATATTATATAAACATATGGATATTAAAATTATATGTAACTTTTAAAGCAGTATCTGCCTTTGAGACACCAGGCAGGTAAATTATAGCCTCAGAGACTAAGGAAAAGATTTGGGGACCATTAGATATATGGTGCCACGAATATGAAAAGCAGAATAAATTAAAGCTGAGGTAATTTTAGAAGTTGGATACTCTTCAATTCCTCTACAAGAATGTCGAATGGAACAAGGGCACTGGAACAGAGTGTCCCAGTGGCAACTGAAAGCAGAAGAGTCTTGAACACAGAATCTGCATTTAGTTTATTATTTTGTTGGTACTTAAACTGTCAATCTGACTTGGCTTTCTGCCTCCTCAAATTAAAGCAGCACAACTTTACAACCTAAGTGCTCTGCCCTGTCTCTAGAGATGTCTTGCAAACATTTACACCCTTCTGAGATCTAACAGAACACGGGAACACGAGGCCCGCAGCTTCTTAAGGTCACCAGGATAACAGAAAAGGAAAATGCAATGCTGTGGCAATCCTGATCCTGCCTTCTGTTAAACTCTCTCTTAACATTTCCAAACAACGGCAGAAACTAATTGAACGGATTTAACATGTAATGTATTCACAGTTACATATACATCCATACGCAATCTCGTGTGTGCCTGGTGCTGTGTGTAGGGTGCTGAGCTCCCATGAAGCAGACATGATGGCATTTAAATCAGGAGAGCTCTGCCCAGCAGCACCACTGCCAGCAGGGCATTGCTGGGGCTTCACTGGTCCTTGAGCACTAAACACTATTTTGAACTTCTCTGTCCTCACAGGATCTGTTTGATACTTAACCCTGCACACTCCTGATAGCTTTGCTGAGTTTTGTGGTTTGAGTTGCAGCCCACACGCTCAGGGGAACTAGTGGAGCGTAAGGTAAAGCTGTTTTCCATTTTGCAGCATGTCCCTTTCCACCTTGCCCTTCAGGACTTCCGTGTGGCAGAAGGAAGGGATGGAGATAAGGATTAACTTATACTGAATGTGCAAAAAGATCCAAAGCCTTCTCTTTATAGATTGCTCTGCAAAAAAAGACCAAAGTGCTTATAAACTCAAAAAGCCAGGCTTTGCTAAAATATAAAATAGAGCAGTTAACATTTTAATTAAAGAAAAAAGCTAAAAAAGCCCCCCCTACTGCAGAGAGAAAATAAATGAAAATGGGTTATAACAGATACTCCCTTCACTCATAGTCGCCTTGCAAGCAGGTCCTTGTCCCAAGCTTTATTCCTGCCATCAGTCACTTTCTGAAGCAAAGTGTGCCCACTTCTTAAGAAGTCCTTAAGAAACACAGTCCTTAAGAAGTTTTCTCTGCCCCCAAGTGGCTGCTCTCAGCTCCGGGCAGTGACTCTCCCACCCCCATACTCAGTGGCTCAGCAAGTCTCTTCCTCTGTTCCTTCTCAGCTGGTGAGAAGGTGTGATCTCCCTCCCTTGCTCCAGGGGTTCCCTTGACTCAACCATCCGATTCACAGCAACACCAGAAAACCAGCTGAGACTGCCCAGGTCAAACACACCGCCTGTCACAAAGCACTGTCGCCAGGCTGTTATCCTGGGAAATTAATGGGAAGCCTTGACTGCTTCTTTTAAATGACTGTCAAAAGTCTGCTGTGCAGCAGACAGCATTCAAGGGTCTTTTTCTGCAAAGAGAAATACCGTGAAAATCCAGATCAATGCGAGCCACAGGATCTGAATATGCTGTCATCCAATGCCTTCACTTTTCGTGATGCGGTATAGCCTATGACAACTTTATTCTCCATGAGCGCCGCTCGAGCCTCATCACCATGACCTTCTCCACTGGTTTAATCGCTCTGCAATTTCTGGCAGGAATAGATGGTGCTGCTGGTAACCAACAAGGTAACTTATAACCAATATCTGCAGAGCAGGTATGGATACAAGGAAATGGCAGCCACAGCACTGAACACCCAAAGCAACGACAGACTGCACTTTTGAGCCCCGCGAGCTGTACTCCAGGCCTGTTTGGGATGAACAAGTTTCTTCCAGGCTTCAGAAGTCTCGTATTTTCTGTGGCCCCATTATCTGGTGCCTAGAAAATGAGAGCCCAGTGCTGTGCCCTAGTACCAGCTACCTTGCACCAGCAGCGCTGATGGGCTCTGCCAACCCGCTATGTCCAGCACATGGAGGCCACCACACGGAAGAACGTGATGGTCGCAGCCAGCAGCAACTTCCTGGGACTTGAAATACAACCTCAGACTGAAACCTTCCTCTTCTCACAAGGCCAGAGGGGAGGAGTAAATTGCCTTTGCTGTGTGTCTCAGCATGCAAGAAGCCTTACATGGGGCAATAAAAAAAGGTTAGAAGCTTTTCTTCTATGGAAACGATGATGTTGCTGCAGTATGACTGGCTGTGCAAGCTACACGGCACCTCTGATTCAAGAAAGCGTCTAAGCAGGGGCAAGGGTCTGAACAGAAGGGATGAGAAGAACAGGTGAGAATGCTTAAATCACAGCAGTGTCTTAATTCTGAATTGTCACAGGAGGAAAAATAGGACTTGTCAAGCACAGGCTCAGTGATACAAGGAAACCCTATTGCCTGACCAGGTAAGAAAATCTGTTGACTTTAGGTATGATATTTTCTCAGCGGAAGACCAGTATGTAATAACAGAGTAGGTTAGCATATAAAATCCAAAACCACTTTTCTCCCCATCTGCATATTCAGTGAAGCTTGTAAAGGATTCCATAGAAGTAATTTTAAATATTCATGCTGTGTTCATCAAACGTGTGTCCCAGTAAACCTGCAAGGACAACCTTGGGCTTTCTAGGCAATTCCTGTTCAAAAATAGTACTCTTGTAAGCAAATGCTTGCCTGTGTGCTGCAATGACAGCATATGCTGCTGCTTGCCACATTAAACATTATTCAAAGCAATAACGTTCATACTCTTAACACAACAGCACACACACTGTGAAACACTTTATCCCCTCTCCTAGAGCCAAGCGGAATACAGACCTCTGTTATCCCCTTCCCTGAAGGGTCTTGCCAAACAGCAGCATCCTAACACCACCTCCCCCTTTTGCTCATAACATCCAAAGAACACCCTGCAAAGACATTCCCTGACTCCTGACAAGACTTATTTTGTCAACACTTCATCTTCTGCTGAGAGCTGGAGATGTCAAGGTTGTTCTGCATCTTATCTCTAGTGCCTTGGTGTAGAGGGAAAAGTGTCTCCCTTATAGACAGAGTTACATATCCTCAGCCTGACAGTAACAGATATCCCTGTACTACATTGGGTCAATTACATCAGCTGGAACTACACAAGGGATATATCTTGAAACATCAAAAAAGGCAGCACATCTTTAGGTTTGATTAAAAAAAAAAAAAAAAGTTACACAACCCCC
>NW_010135532.1:11004-13609 GCF_000699245.1 Pterocles gutturalis
GCAGCAAATGACTGCAACAGGGCATTGACTAGAAAGTGCAATTTGGATCTTCTGCTTTGCGTAGGACCTGCTGCTAGATAGCAGCGATCAAAAAACTGTTTCAGCCGAAAGAGCTCACTGTCTTACATGCTTGGTTTTGTTAATTTTCATTTTATTTTGAGGTGTCTTTACCATTTTGTTGCTCATTTCTTTTCCATCAGGTCTGGTCACTCTCTATGGCCCTATCCAAGCCCACTGAAGTCTGTCGCGTGATAATAGAAGAATCTGTTACTCAGTCATGTGCAGGGGGAGGAAACAGCCCGTGCAATGTAATACATAGAAACAGTTTACTGAACTGTCTATCCACAAAATACAAAACAAAAAATCTAGCAGCCTGTTTCATATACTTCACTCTCTTTGACTATACAAGAATTAATTATTCTCAATTTCTATTGTTATTATCAGCTAATTCCTAACTTATTTATAAATATTAGCTAATAAAACTTACTGGAAAAATAAGCATTTAGAACAAGAAACATTTTTAATTGAGAGACAACTACCAGCAAGAAGACTTCAGAGAGCGCTGGCTACCTCTTTTTGCTCTCAGCCTCTATTTCTCTACCCTCCAGAGTCTTGCATAATGAGATTGAAAGGTGCACTTGGTATTAACTGCTCTTTGAGGTCTTATCTGCAGATGAAAATCTGCTCTTGAGACAGATATTACCCATGTTTAATTCATTGTTGAGGAAAAGTATCCACGTGTTTTTTGAATCTTCGAAAGTAGGTGGATAATGCCTCGCATTTCCAATGGGTCAAGTTAAAAACAGTAACAAGTGCACAGTTTTCTCTGCATCTACAGAAAAATTTTCTTGTACAAGCACAGAAAATAATGCCCTTCCGCTCCTCACTAGCCCCGTACCAGGAGAAGAATAAAGAAAAAGACTAATTATAGTAATTTTAAAACATGAATGTTTATTCACTCAATCAAAATTAATAGGTAGGCTCCACATGAACAGGAACATTAATGACAAGGGCCATTTTGTCTAAATATTCTGCTTCTAGTAAAAACATACTTGATTTAATAAGTGCTGCTTCAAAACAAGGGACTGCCAAGGGTCAGCCAAGCACACTCCTGAGCAAACTACAAATGATCTGGATAAATGAGATTAAAGATTACTCTTAAAGCAAGCAGAAGAAATAAAACACCAGCACTGTCCAACTCGATTCAATCTTCCATCAAGTATAAAGAACTTCATTTCAGGCACAGGACATTTTTGAGCACTTGAGGATGCTTTTCAATTATTTAAAAAGATGTTACTTCAGGGTTTTCAGTCTGGTTATAACAGGAGTTGTTCCAGTGACCAGAAACTTCAGTTAATTTATTTTGCTAACAACCCCAGCCCTTTCAGAGTGACGTACTGGCCCTGGTATTCAGCTCTACTGTATTACTAAACTAGATGTGGAAAAAAGCAAAGGGAGTAATTAAAGTTTATGTAAAATACTGTAATGGAAGAAGGAAAAAACTACATGCTTCACTCTTTAACATTCCTCCCCCAAAACAGAATTTGAAATTTGCTTCACTGCTTGGTCTTACACCCTCATTGCCGATGGATCTGGGCCTGCACAGATCTGGCAATAACGCCAAGGAATCAGCAGCCTGTGCCTATCCCAAATGGGAAAAGTTCTGTAAATCGTCATAGACCATTATCACTGACCTACCAAGGAAAGATTTTTAGAATCAAAGTGTAATACTCCTCTTGCAAACTCCAGCCACTTGTCATAGACCATTATCACTGACTTACCAAGGAAAGATTTTTAGAATCAAAGCGTAATACTCCTCTTGCAAACTCCAGCCACTGCCAATCCAAGTCTCTAGAATCCGTGACAAGTTGCTTGTGCTTGTGGCTATGTGAAAGGCTCCCAAAGTATGGTACCCAAACAGGAATTAGGATGCCCATCTTTTTCTCTTCAGAAGACTGGCTATTCCCTGAACAATGAGCCTTCTTCCTCTGTACTTGGCCTGATACGGAGTCAAAAGCTATTTGCAGCCACTGCTGCTGTCGCTGCCACATGGTACCCCATAATCTCTGCTTCTGGAATCTCAGCAGGCTCAGTAGGGAAAAACCCCAGGCCGTACTGTTAGTACAGCGGGACGTAATAACTGGATATCAAAGAATATGAAAGGATATTTCAGCTCCTGGCCCCTGAAAGGCAGAATTAGGTGTGAGGAGAAGTTTGGTTACGCTGAGCGGTAACACAGCAGAACGGAGAGAGCTACTGCATGCAGAAGCAGACGCCCAGGCGAAGACAAGGCTTGTGACACAGGACAACGAGTGTCCTGTGATGGGGCACAGACACAGCCTTGAATAGCAAAAGTCACTGAATTTACAGATAAAGCAGCTGATTCTCCTGGTGCTCTGAAAGAAGTCTTTGTTCCTTCTCCAGCATCAGGACAAGTCCATAGCTGTATAAAATAGGATGGCAGCGTCCTCTGGAAGCTGACTTACCCAGACTCTTACTGATCTGTGATAGCCAGTTTAGCAGTAACAAGCCAACGCCTGTACCTTGCACTGATGGGTTTACAAGACAATTGTTCATGAGTTTTCATCCAACAGTACCAAGCAGA
>NW_010135533.1:0-15614 GCF_000699245.1 Pterocles gutturalis
CCGCCCCTGCTCCCCTCCTCCCTCGCCCCCCAAACCTGTAGGATAATGAAAGACAAAACGCCTTTGGAAATGTCCTGTCCACTACTCGGGACAACTCGGAACAACCCAACGATGCAGATCTGTAATAGGCATGCGACTTCTTCACTGGGGCTGCTCAGCATTGGGGGGCTGCCCCTACATAATTTTTCTAAGAAAAGTAGCCAAAACCCAGATCAAAAATAAAGACACGTGTTGGATGGGGGAGAGGAAAATGTTGTACTGCTACGTGCTTTACCTTTACAATACCCATGGCAAACAAACAGCCATTTCCTCAATTCAATTCCCATGCAACAGACAGAAGTAAAGGTGCCAGGCGTATCCCTTTCTGAGACTGTCTTCTGGGTTTTAAAATAAACATCTGTCACTACATAGCAATATTCTTCCTTTTTTGTAAAGAGTAATAAAAAACAAGACAAAAACATTGATAGCTGCACTTTTGGTAACTCAAATGATCACTCCTTGTTCACAGTGACAACAACCTCCCAGTCTTCCTTTGCGTTCAGCCTGAAAGCCTGCACTACTACAGAGCAGTGGACTCTGACCTGTTTGCTCTACACAGCCACTATAGGCAAGCACCACCATCATAACTTTTTTTTCTGTAAAGTGTTCCCACTTAGATGTATGCTGTGTAGATCAGCTGACTAAATGCCCGACATGCACACAGGGCTCAATTGTGCAAAAACTGCTGTAGAGAGTACGAGAAGCAGGACTGGAAATGACAACAGTCTTCAGCAAGCCCTATGCTGGCACTTCAAAAATTCTTTTGTCCTCAAGTACAAACAACATAAACCACAAAATATAGCTTAGATATAAGTAGGTCTTCATAGGATAGAGAGAAGTCACCTGGCGTCTTATTTAACAAGCACAACCTTAACTAACTGTCTGAAATTACTGCATTTTTTGTAGAAGGGAGATGCCTTTTTTACAGGGGGCAACTGACTTACTGACATTTTCCCCCGTGTTGTATGTAATGATGCTGTGAAAATAACAATGGTTTGCACTTCCAACCTATGCTTCTATGTCTAAGTACTGTGGTTGGGAACTGCCTTACTGAAAAAAAAAAACAAAATCCTCTCAAACTATTGCTGGTACAACACAGCTGCTCAGGAACAGAGACCTAACAAAAATCTGGGAGTATAAATCTGAAAAAAAGGTAAATCTTCTCTGTTTCTTCTTTCATTTTTAGGAATGAAGTTCCAAATGTGGAAATTTATTACGAAACCAAGGAGTGCCCCTGTATGGATCTCTTGTCATGATCACAGGTGGTAATCCCTGCCCCATGGAGAAGGTTCATGCTGTTCACACCGCAGCCCTCCTGTACGAGCTCTAACACACGCCCTGGCTGTGTGCTCCCCAGATGAGGAGACTGTAAGACAACCACAGCCTGAGTCTCACTTTGCTCGTTGTATGAACTCAGAGATATCTCTGATTAAGTTTCATTTTCCATGTATTAGCCCTGCCTTTAGGCCCCATCAATACTGATTACAATGCAGTGGGAAGGCCCTCATAGGTCTGGACACTTAAAGGAGGAGGAAAAAAATCTCCAGTTCTGGTTTTCAGATCTTTGAGCAGTGGTAACTTCTGCAAATTCCTTTCACAGACCGGTTTCAGAGTTGCAGCTACAATATTGCCAGCAGCACAGGGGCCAAAGAGAAGACAGAGCAACAACAGCCATTTTCAGTGGATGTAGATAACAGACTGTCTGTGCAGAAGTAGTTTATACTGCAGAATTAGAGGGGAAGAGTAAACCTTTAGAATTGCTGAAAGGGCAAGGAAACAGGAAGAGGTTCATTTACAGCATGGTAACATCATGGAATGCTGATACAGGCAGAGCAAACCACCTGATGAAGAACAATATTTGTATTTAAAATTTATCCTAGCAATCTGAATAACAGTGAATGAAGTGCAGAGAATTTCAGTCCATAACCGCACTGAGCATTTTGCAGCAATGTATTGCAACTATCACAACAGCAAATACTAGAAGCTGTATTCCAGTATCCATTCTGACCTTTTCAGTGTACTGATTTTACTTGTGTACAGATTCAGGCTCCATTTGAACTGTGTATTGTGTACACTAATTTGTGTGTTGGTTTCAAGTTCTGTGATTTTTTTACCCCCTGAAAGTACATGCAAGATCAGCTTAGCTCAGAACTGCATATAAATCCCTCTCTTCTTGGTAACAGAATCAAGAGTAACTACCAGGTATTTTTTTTTTAATATCACTGCCTTTTAAAATTAGTACTTTGAAAGCTTCACAGCAGTTTCTAATGGATTTTTTCTTCTGTGTATCTGACGTAGTATACAACAGCTTAACAGTGATTCAAAGACAGCATATGACAGAAGTGTGAGGAACGTTTCTCTTCACATCTCCAGGCCTGAGGAAATTTCAGTTATTACCTCAAAGAACACCAGAAAGATGTTAAAGAGTTCTGCACTCCCTGTGGGCCAGACTAAATACAATAAGGAAGCAACAACTTCCTTGATGAGACAGATTACCAACCCGAGGGACCAGATGATTATTAAACAGGTGCACTGCTTCCTCTCATTCATTCTAATCAGGTGGGACAAAAACAATCAAAACAGAAGGTCAGCCACT
The DNA here is from genome assembly GCF_000699245.1 of Pterocles gutturalis. Taxonomy (NCBI): domain Eukaryota; kingdom Metazoa; phylum Chordata; class Aves; order Pterocliformes; family Pteroclidae; genus Pterocles; species Pterocles gutturalis. Next base: position 2,636 of record NW_010135533.1, read on the forward strand.
TGCTAACATCTAGAAGGACCTTACATGCTTGCAGATACGAACACTGGAAGCATCTCCTCCTCCGCTTTCTAGTATGCCCTCATTCCAATTAATATGTCAGTTATTATGCAACAGCGGAGAAACCAACATTAGAAGAAAAGCTGCTTAACAAGGTCCCCGTACAAGAGAAAAATCATACCAACAACATTAGCCTTCATTCATTACTTCTTTGTCAGAGTCAGAATTCCCTCACAATATACGGCTGTATTTACATATGAGGACATGACACTAATCTAATGGGTTGCACAGAGTGAATAAATTACAGATGAGAGAAGGATTGAGGCTTGGAACCATAGGTGGGGAAATCAAAGTTCATTAACCACTTTTAGTTCTGCCATTTACATCAACATGGTAATGTGTTACACATTTATTAACACAGTAATCCAATACCTTCTGTTGAAAATGGCTATTGGTAGAGTCAGATTACTATTTATAAACACAATTTTTTTTTTAAAGTTACCATCCTAGATAAAATGACAGACTAAAGGGAGAAAACGATGCTTTAAAAGTATTATCTGCCTGTGTAAACCCACAGATACAACCTGCTGCTCTAACATCAGGTTCTCACAAATGCTTACATTAAGAACTACGTATCTCTCTTCCTGGATTAGCCTCCTGCATTAGTTGAATTGTTCACCCAACTCTAGGAATTGTCTTCTTGGAACTTAGTGCACTGTAAATAACAAATATTAATTATAACTATGGTACGTGGTACATGAGGGAGCTGGTTTATTCTCTGAGTTAACAGAATGATAAAGGGGGGAGAGGGAGGCTGGGCAATAGTTTAGGTGGTAACCAGTACAGGGGCTAGTAAACTGCTTTTAGAAAACTATCCCAACTTTATTTCATCAGCTGCCAGCACGTACTGTGAGCTTCTCCTCCAAAATGAACGAGACAGGAAGCAGAACAGTAAGGATACAGTATGCGGAAGACAGTCCTATGGATCTCAAAAGCAAAACTTTGCTTTCAGTCAGAACTAAGGGAAACAGCGCAGCTCCAGCAGGTACAAATGTGGCTTTTTCCTCCTCTCTTTCCTTCTCCATTTCCTTTTCCTTTTTTCAATACATCTCATGCATTTTGGGGTAGAAAAAATAATAACTGGGTTGGTCTAACTCTGCGCAGAGGTTGTCGAACAGAGTAGTTGAAAATTGGTTTATACATCCTTATTTCGCTGAGAACTGAGCCAGCCTGACCAAACTTGCATTCCCTCTGTCAGTTTTTGGGGCTTCCCCCTCAATTTCTCTACAAACTTGAAAATCGGTGAACTTGAGGCACACTTTCTGTTTAACCCAGCCCATCAGATCCAATAATCCATCTCTCCCACGGGCACAGACACTGCAGCGAAGCAGTCTGCTGCTCTCTGCTTACCACTGAGAATCTTGAGCAAACCCCGCAGCATGATGTCAAACACACCTTTTCGTTACCACTGCAAAACTGCAAAGCCCCTTTTTCTGTCAGAGCTACAGTGAATACAGACACCAACATCTCAACCATCCAGGCATGCCCAGCCTCTCACACCGCCGTCACCGGAGCCACGGTGCCCCTGGAGCCACGGCCGGGGCTGGAACGCGGGGCCAGAGCCCAACCCTGCAGCCCAGAGTGGGAGCGGGAAAGGACACCATCTGCTCTGCAAACAGCATGAGTTACAGATTAACCGAGTGATGCCTCAACCCTGTTAATGTACAATTTCCCAGTAATTCCAGAAACTAAGTTAAGCCAAGCACAAGCAGGATGCCATTTCAAACCTTTTCTGAGATGCTGAAAAAGAAACTTTCAGATTTCTGTTGGAAAGGGAAGGCAGACTATCACAAGATAGTCAAACCCCTGAGCATAAAACCCCTTCCTGACCAGAATACTTAACTTCTCTGGCACTTTGGGCTATGTTTTATACACGTGCCCTACAGATACGGCATTATATGGCATTATGACAGTTGCTTTATCAATTAAGAAGTATAGAAAGAGCAAAGCAGTATTTTTAAATTTAAAAATATAATCACAATTTAAAAACAATGTACTTCTCTGTATAAAATTTTAAATACTTAAAAAACTATGTACTTCTAGTTTAAGAAAAATATCACCTCATGCAGTATGCAATCACATAAACGATATATACCAATGTGATCCATACCACTCACTCCTGAGAGGATCTCAGATAGTTAAAATGAAGGAAAAAACAGCATCTCTTTTTTTTGGTGTTAGGGAGAAATAGTGTGATCAGTTCCAAGTCTAGACTGAGTGAAAACAACTTGAAAAAGCCATTTATTTCATCCTGAATACAGTGAAGCCTGCTGGGTGTGACACGTTTCAGAGTCATTCCCAAAACCCAGCCCGTGCTGCTGCAGACCATTCTGCGGGCCAGCAGCCTGGCTGCTGTGAGAAGGCAGAGAGAGAAAGGTGAGCGCTGGAAGAGAGCACGGGGGACACGGAGGTCTTGAACCAGAGAACACGTTCACAGAGAACCTCACACACTCAGCAAGAAGTAGGTGGATGTGTTCATGAGAATTGATGGTGCTACACAGAAATGCTGCTATATTTGAGAACCCTTCAAGCTTTTTCAGGGCAACAGAATCTCTATATAGAGTTACCTCCAAAATATAATGGTGACAGGATGAGTATATTTTGGAAATTCTGTCCTAAGGAATCATATACTATAACATACCACGACAGCCAACCCAGATAATTCTTATATTTGGATTGAAGGTGTACTCAAAGTAGGTGAACTAGAAAGAGCAAACTAGACCTAAGATTATTATGTAAACATACATACAAGCATGCTGTGGTGCTGAGAGAAGCAAGTAAAAATTGAGATATGGGAAAGTGTTGGGAGGAGCTGTAAATTAAAGCAACTATTAACCTAGATCACTGTAAGATGCCATCCCTATAGCACCCAAGCTGTGTAAATAGTTAGAATGGACCAAAGCTCCTCCTCTCTGATACACCAGGCATGTGCTCTAACAGAAAACTACCTTAACATTCTAAATTGGTATGTACATACATCAAAAGGGAAAACAAAGAATTATAAGAATTATGTCTTGCGTTTAGAATGGGAGATGGCAAAGTCGTACAGGAACTCCACCCAGTCTCAGTCAATTCAATAGGGAAGTTCAATCCTCCTAAGAAACAAGCTTCACCTTACTGCAGAAAGTTCTTTTCAACAAAACAACAGGTTTTTTTCTACACATATTAGACATAAAATGCCGTAGCACATTCCCATGGAGGTTCTGTCCTGTTGGGGATGAGCATCTGCATCCAAGACTACAGAGTATGATGTAAACCCCAGTGAGGGACTTCAGTCTTTCTGAATAAACAAAATTCCCTTGGTATCCAGTAGAATACCACTGGTTCAGTGATACCCTCCCTCTACCTTTCCCTCTCTCCCCTCCTCTCTACTAGAAGAATCAGCTTGGGTAATAATTTCAGTAGTAAAAAGATGCATGGTCTGCCAGTATTCCACTTTATCTAGCAACTTTTCATGGGCTTGCTAATATAAGGTGACACGGACTTTCTTGCAGTGATCCTTGGTTTTGGATTAGATTAGTTTGAAGGTCCCAAATGGTGGTGGGCCCTTGATAGTTTGTTGATGCTAAAAAAAAATAAATAAATAAATAAAATAAAAAAGAAAGGAAAAAAGGGGGGGGAGAACAAAAAAGGTGGAGGATTTTTGTTGCAAAGGGAAACTGGAAACTTCTCTGCACACAAGCAGAGACATGGCTGTACTGCAGAGGCCTCAGGGTAAGGATTAAAGAAAAACAAAATAGAAACCCTTCCATCTCTAATTAGGGTCTTCATTTGCCAACGAGCCATTCCACAGCGGGAGGAATTACATTCAGACCGTTGCTTGGATAACGTCTCCCAGCAGGTTGGCTCCTCAGAGCAGGCTACTCTGAGCCAACAATTTCTGGTTACTTGGAGGCGAGCAGCCTGCATATTGTTTTAACTGGCCTGGCTTTTGCAGCCAGTTTTGCTGAAGAACAATCTTCTATTTAGAATGCAGAGATAAAAGCTTCACTTGGTTTGAATTTGTCCCCAGTTTCTTTCTCCCTTTCTTTTTTTAAACATGGGAATTATAGGTTTTGGAGTTTGCATTATTTCTCTTGTAGACATCAATGTTTTCCCCCCCCCTAGCCACTTGATTCTTTGCCAGTGAAGGCTGCTGTCTGGAGTCCAGCCATTCATCAGCCCCTACCTCATCATTAACACTGTGGTGCTGGCGGTCACAGCTCATTGCTGGTGACAGGAAATCCTAACTTGCAAGAGGTTAACCACAGCCCATAAACAGCCAGGCTGGCTCATTAGTCCCTTACAGTCAGCTGAAGGGACCCTCTGGGAGTTTCAACATTGTTCATGGACTCAAGAGTGGGCATTCTGTGCTCTTCGTAAATGCCTTCCTCCCCTGCCCCCACTCCTAAAAGCTCACCATTTGGATCCTGGGCTAAGGTCCATCTTTTTTCTTATCCAAAGCTGACCAAGTTCTTTGGGCTCTTCGAAAAATTATATGTGTGTGATGTATTCTCTTGGCTTACCAATTGAACAAAACACCACTGGGCCAACAACCGAGACATTAATGCACTAGAATACATACATGCTTGTCATATTTTTAATAGTTTTGGTGAGAGTTTCATATCCATATTGTGCAATTCTAAGGCAACAGCTATGAAAACGTTGATAATATATACCTAATCTGTCTAGAGAATTCCTATCACAAGTATGTCCAGCTCTAATCTTCACTAAATAACCTGCTAGAATTGCAAATGGCTTGGTCAGTGCTCCCTACATTGACCAAAAAGCCCACTTCACACTCATTTTGAGTTCACAGTATGATCACTCATTTGGAGTTGATTCCTTTAACTTGGTGCAAACATTAAATCACCATGTCATCCAAATAGGCACTTCTGGATACTATCCACCTGGCCATCATGAGGACAGAATGTTTAGAGCAGAAAAACAGCTTCCGGCAAATTATCTCAAAGGAGTAGGATATGAAGCACAATTTATATTTTCCCTTTCCTCCCTTTCAATCCTGTGAAAATCATTGCAGAACATGCCCACTTTATGTCTGCAATTTCTTATGATCCACTATTTTCTACCACAGCTGATTGTATCTGCCCATCTTTTACTCCGACTATTGGAGTCCCTCTGATGCAGCTCTGGTCACATTCCCCAGTTCTCCAATTTCTTTCAAAGCCTTCTGTCTCTTAGTGCACCAAAATTAGGTGTGTCACTCATCTGAGAAGTCCTAAATAACTCCATTCGCTGCCTCCACATTTGCTCCTCTTTTTCTTCACTTTCTGATCCATTTATCTGATCCTGCTCGCCAGCCTGCCTTTGTGCTCATGTCTATGCCCTAACATAGCTGCACTTACTTGCCCACTCACTTTTCTGCTTCAAACTCCATTTCTGTAGTTCCTCCAACGTTTGCCATTGTGCCTTTCTCCTGTTGGAGAAACAGGTGGGTTCTGCATGTAAAATAAAAATAGCTCTCAGTGTTTGAGAGGCTCACGAGGCACATAGAATCATAAGGGTACAAAAACTTAAGGACATAAAACATTTGCCTATTATTTTATTTGCATGTGGGGCATATCTTTAAAAATTGTTCCTTAGTCTTTCCTCAGCCTGGACTTCCATTGATTTCACTGGGAGTTCTGGCTGAGCAAAGCCTGCAGCAACACGTGCTGTGCAACAACAGCTGCTCCTTCAGCGGAAGGGAGAAGCAGCTGTGTTCCACAGTTGGGTGGAAAGGAGGGAAGATGGTGTTGGGGACTGCTTAGAACTCAGCTCTGAAGTGGGTATTTATCTGAGGTAATCAATCCAACAATAGTGAATCTAAGGAGTGCCCAGAGGGAGAAACGTAAGAGAGATGGCCTTTCTTCATGAATAGCTGTTGCTTTTTGTAACTGCACAGTGAACACAAAAAGGAAGTTAATAAAATAACAGATTGCTGGCACCAGCTGCCAAGGGAAAGGGCACACCACCACCCGTGAATTAAAACCGGAGAGATCGACTTCTTCTGAACTGCATAACCCGACTCAGCCCTTGTTTGTCCATTCCTCTGAGCACTCCCCTCTTGGGCTTTGATCCAGCTCTTCTCTTTCGTTTTACGTCTTCCACCCTACGATCCATACACAACACAAACCTTTCCTCTGTCTCCAGAATTTAATTGCCTTGCTTGTCAGATCTTTTAGCTGTGCTCAGCCTTTCCCTTCTCTCCTCAAAGGGACAACTGAAACTACGGTGGAAAGTCGTCATGGAATGAGAGGATTTAAAGAGGAAACATGAGAAACTCAAGACTTCCAGTATAGTGATGAGACTACTGCTTCATGCTGCATCCCCACATTCTCTGCAGCCGAACACTCTCAAATGGAACATTTCTTTCTCTTTCTTTCCCATTTTTAGTCTGCTAAAATAGGCTTGTTGTTAGATACGGTCTGTGGAGGATGAAAAAAGAGGCAAGGAGATAGGAAGCAGAAAGACACTGAGGTTTTGGCAAAAGCACTTCACTTTACATGATTTTGGGTTTTTTTTGTTAAAAAATACACACTTTGTCCCTATCAGGAAGATTATGAGGACTGACTATTTCTTCCTGTCATTATGAAAATCTAGCTTCTTCCTGAAAAACCTCTTATATATCCCCTCTTCTGACCTCAACTATGCGATTTTGTTTGAACTCCAGAAATCATTATGTCTATATGCTGTAGAGGTCTGATCACACTGCTGGCACTGGAGAAGTAAGAAAGAAGAATGTTGACAGGTAAAAGACACCAAAAATACTTGCACAATTAACATTATCATTTCAAACAGCATTTTTTAAAGATGTTTTATGGTTGCTTAAAATGGATATTAACATTCAGGTGTCCTGGACATTGTAAATGATAAAGAAGCGGGGAATAACAAGAAACAATCAGTACGATATTACAGCACTTATGTTCTTCTTTGGTGCTTCAGGAAATCGGTAATTCTCTCTCTCTGTTTCTCAGTATATTCTTTAGAACAAATACAGTCAGAAAACACACGCACGGCAGGGATTACAGTTATATATACTACTTCTTTTCACAGTTAACTAATTGTAGGCCGTCCTAAGACGACAGACCATGGAAATGAAAAATTTAAATGCAAAGTTGTTGTGGTTTGACCCAGCTAGCAGCAACCAACAGCTGCCCTTTCAGCACAAATCCAAAACAGAGCCTTTCAGTTGGCTACAATGGAGAAAGTTAACTCTGTCCCAGCCGAAACCAGGACAGAAGTTAACGGAAACTCTTGGAGAACGTGACTGATTCAGAAACTCAGTCTTTAACGCTAGCCAGGATACTATTTTTCCCCCCTCAAAATGCATACTCTTTTTTCATTACAAAACAATGGGATTGATAAACAACGTAGTTTGTGTTTTGATCAGAGTTTTGGCATGTTTAGCGTGTGCCATGTACATCTATCAACTTCTGCTTTGTAACGACTTCCTTCTGAACACAGAATGTCTGAGAGTTCTAAACAACCAATATTAAGTTTCTAATGCTGAACAACTTTTATCAGTCTGTGGTTTGACATACATTTAGGCCAGCACTGCCATCAGAACGAGCAGTCCCTTTACCCTCCTCCTCTGACTTGTTCCTACCTCCACTGGATGCTATGCTGCCAACACAAACCTTCATGGAGCCACACATTGAAACAAACAAACAAACAAAACAAACACACAAATCAACAAACAAACCAACCAACCAGCTTAAAAGTCACCCATCCTATTACTTTTCAGCCAGACCAATTAAATTTTGCTCTAAATTTTGAGACTACTGCCTTGAAATAAATTCCAAATGCTTTTTAGATGCTGTTTACAAAGAAGAATCATGGACTGACAAACAGAAAGCAGAAAAGGTCTCCAAACTGTGGAATGTCAACTGCTTCAATGGACGTAAGTTCTCGTAAAGTGACAGTACCTTCTCCTGCATGTGGCACATGACCCATCCCAGGGTGGGTCACTGCAGCTGTCACTACCGCTTGAAAGTAGCTGAACACGCAAAGTTTTGGAAACATTGATCAATGGTTTTAGACATGTCTCTCATTAATTTTAGATCTTAATCTACTGCATAGCTCAGTCCTAATTCCTGAAAAAGCTTAGCATGGAAGAGGGTTTGCCTAAATTGCATGTGCATTTCTACAACTGAACTGAATCTATTTCTACAAGAAATTATCCAAACTGTATATAAACTATTAATGTTAAACAAAAACAAAAGCTATGCTTATATAGTCACTGCAATTCTAATTTGTACACATTTGTATGCTTAATTTAAGCTATTAGTATAAAGGTCTAAGTTAATTTTGTTTAATTTGCCTTTCTTCTTTTCTTACTTTCAGTAACTCTGAAAGAAAATGATTAAAATTGACTCTCTACAGTCCCTCTTGTTCCTCAAGTCTTAGAACAGCTCACTCTTTATTCAGGAACTAAACTACCAACATAGCCCCATGATGTCTCATTCAACTACCTTATAAGAATCTTTACATTTAAACTAAATTGTTAGACAAAAGCTTAGGAATCCCAGTTAGACAATTTAATGCAGACTCGTGTCACGATGATTTTGGCCCCAGGCCCTTATTTAGTATGATCATAATGATGATGTGGCAAAACAAGAGATTATTCTTGTTAGTATTTGTGTAAATGTGTTTGTTTTTTTTTTAATAAACTCTTTTAAGAGAGAAAAGAAGTGAATGGATACTGGAAGAACTGTTAGGAATTTCCTCATATTACAGATTCCTTTGATCTGAAGAAAACAGGAAGCTGTAGTAGCAGGGATATCCTCTCTTTGTTAGGGTCTACTCAGATGCACATCCTCAAATACACACATCCTATTAATACAGGAGAAGAGTCCTTTCAGCAGTCCCTGGAGGAGAAACAAGAACAAAATCCTTCCCTGTGGACTTTCAAGCCTTCAGAAAGGGAAGAAGTGCTACTTTTAAGCAAATCTTCAGCATTTTGTCTTTATCTATCTTGTACCGAAATAAGGAAACAATGGCATTGCTGGATTGTGTTTCACTGTGTTGACAGATGTCATTTGCTTCAAAAATGAGTGGAGCGGGGGCGGAACAGGGGGGTGCATATTGGCATGTGCAGGACCCCTGCCATCACAGCAGAGGGGACGCGGGCGCGCAGCAGGTGCCGGGGCAGCACCGCTTCTCCCCTCCTCCAGAGCCCAGTCCGGCGCTGGAGCACAGGCACCGCCGGGCAGCAGAAGGAGTCCCATTGTGCTGCGAGCGGCCAAGGCAGGAATTCCAGGAGGGGAAAGGTTCCCTTTGAAGCACATGGCACAACGAGCTTCCCAGTGACCATGGCAACAGCTCAGTGGGTTCCCAGCCTGAGAACCAAGTTACTACAGCCATGCCTCAAAAACAAAAAAAAGTCTGAAAGAAGGAAAGAGAGAGGGGGAGGTGGGAGTCGGGGGTGAGGGCGAGAGAAGTTGGAGCAGAATTAGCCTGGCAGCAACCGAGCGGCTCCCTGGTAGGCAAATCCAGCCAATAATGCTGGTCGGGTTCACGGGGTTTCCTTTTCATTTCCAAAGCTTTCTTCTTCCCTCTGTCATTCCGCTTCTAGCCCTATTCACTGATCATGAGATCAGTAAAACCCAGGCCTTTGCTGTGCCTGCATGCAGCATTGCCTCAAACAGGGCTGCACTGTGATCAAAGGCGATGCTAAATTACAGCTGCCACACACACTCCTTTCCCAATCAGGGCCCAGTTTTCACGGTCACTCTAACAGGAGATACGTTTTTTTAAACTCTTTCATTTCCATTACACCATATAAATCTGACTAAGAAGGATGAGCAATTAAAAAATCTACATGGAAACAGACACTTTAAATACTGTACAGCTACCAGTCCCATTTAGCACATGGACAAACAAGTGGAGTGAAGCTTCTGAAAACACAGACCAGGGTTTTACTAAAAATTAAACAAAAAACCCCCCAAACAAAATAAAACAAGAAACCTCCCAAACCAAAACACCCCAAATCAAAACAAGACCACAACAGATAAATCAGTAAGAATAAAACCATGTATCTTTGTACCAGATTTGTGACACAGAATTTACCTCTTCAAACAGCTTTTAAGTAGTCTCTACATTCTACTTCACAATATTCCAAACTTTCCACATTATCATCTCTATTTTCTTTCTTTTCCTTTACTATTAAACTAAACAAAACCTCATAATTTATTGTTCATATATGCATGCATTCCACCAAACAGACCAAAGCAATAAACGTTTTGCTTCTACTACTGTATTACTCAACAGAAACGTTCACCAGGTTTAGTGAAATGAGTTTAAATTGGCTCTTTCACATGCTTCCAGCTACTCTGGATTTCAAATGTCAACATATAACAACACCAATACTCAAAAATTCTGAGAACAAAAAAAGGACAGCTTTCTGCTTTCCTTTTTAACATATCTGGCACAGTAATGCCATCTTACTGACTTCACCCCATAAAACAAAGGGAAATGTTTTGCAAGAATTTAGATTCCAGAGGCTGTATTCCACAGGGAGACCCCAGCAAGATCAAAATTATTATTTCTTCGACCAACACAATAAGATTCACTTGTTATTAGAGATATCTATCCTGCAATTAAAGCAAAGAAACCTCTTCTAAGGTTGAAAACTTCTCTTCCCCCCAAAAAGGAAATTAATTTATGTCTTCTGAGAAAATGGTACCAAAGGAAAATCAATAAAATGCTTTCATTTTGACTGCTTTTGATAAGAACCTTCCTTTGATTGAGTTAGCATCACACTTGAAGTTCACCCTATTTCTACTCCAATACTGCTGCAAAACAGCCATTTTTTGAGAAGTCTTTGTTAGGCTCCTACAAGAGCTCAGCAGGGGAGGGCATGCACTCAACTCCCCGTCACCACCTCTATCAAACGAGTTATGACATTATCTTTCCCTGAAGCATCTAGTGTGAAAACAGGCAAAATGGGAATGTTTCATGGAGTAAAGGGGATTTTCTCTTGCTTTATTTCTTGCTGATTTTTCTCTGAAAGGGACTAACCCTCCCAAGAAACAGTTACATGCAGCATTCACCCCAAACTACCCCTTACCTTTCCTAAGACAGTGAGGCATGGCTTGGGCTCCAGCTCTGGCTCTTCCAGTTTCACCACTCCTACCCAGCCATATTCGTATAGGTCTTCCTCATCATTGCTATTACACAGCCCCAGTGGATGCATCTGAAATAGAATCAGAAAGAAACCTTTAGCCAATCAGTAGAATTCAAAAAACATAAAGATTGCTTTGAACACCTTAGTTTATAACAAATACATTTTTATTTATTATGGTGCACCAGAAAAACTGAAACATAAGGCTGCATATATGAAGAATTTGGTACATTTCTGAAGCATGCTAGGAGTACAAAATCTTGGAATGTTATGTGAGCTGTCATTCTGCTTATGAAAAATCATTCAAGGCTCACAATTAAATGTGATTATAAGTCCTTCTCTCAGATATAAAATAATTAAATACAAAGCTCTACTTTGTATTGCAAACCACCTTTCCTTGCAAACCAACAGAAATAATACAAACTGCTTTGCAGAGTCACTCATAAAAGCTTTACATGTCATAACATCCAGAACCAATGTTTGAGAGACATTATAACTTTTTTTTTTTTAATCTTTGCACAATATTAACTGTCTGTCATCCTTTGGAACATGCCCATCATGTAGTTCAAAGTAGGGTACAAGAAACTTCCTCACTATTGTGAAACACTACTTTTTTTCTGAAGCCAACTAGGAGGCAGGCATCACAAAGTGAGAAACTTCAGTCTCCTTTGAGGTATTTGTGTTTCTCACAAAAGGCAACAATACACATTTGCTTTAATTTCAGATACTCAATATCTTTATCATCCTTCCAACACTATCTAGTTAAAAAAATTGCCAGGGCATATATTCCAACATCATTAACCCCAAAAGGAGTCCATGGGATCCTTTAAGTAAACACAACACTTTAATCTGATATCTAAAGAAACAGAGAACCATTCCCTTGATGTAATTCCCTTGATGTACACTCTATCAATCGACCTTTGAAACCATAACCCATATCTAAGAACTTTCTAGTTCAAAATCCTTGAAATGTGCTGGGGCACTTTCCACATGCCTGAAAGGGCAAAACTGAAACCACGATTCAGGTGCTTTTATCCAAGGTTACAACATCTGTAAACATTGCTGAGGTTTAAAATAACTTCAAAAAGAGCCACACAGATTTCAAGTGGGTTAGTGTTACAGAGCAGAGAAATGGTAAACTAACAGAGGAGGAACATTTGACTCTGTAACTCTATCATCTCAAAAAAGTCCTGATGATTAGGAGAAACTTCCCCCCTTTTGTCCTTTATTTCCTGTCTGCCAGGATAAGGCATTACAGTGTTACAAACCTCCATACGAACAGCCCAGGATCTGTCTGTACACTGTCATGAGATTAAAAGTCTTGGTCTCCTTTTCCCAACCACAGAAAAAATACTGTCTCTACCCACTTCAGTCCAGAAAACATCTTGGAAGAAGGCCAAGAGGAACAGAAAATTCTTTCCTCTTTCCTCCAGAATACTGTTATTCCACATCAGCTTCCAAGTGCGAAGAGCCGTGTAGGTCACAGTCACCAAGCACACTCTGCAGTCCTGTCCCTGGAAATCAGGATGAGCCCAAAGCTGAAAGAGCCTCTTCTACCCCTTCTGCAAAGCCTGTGCTTCCTTTCCTTTAAAACAAAATTGGTGATTTTGTCCCCTTCCATGCAGCCAGCCATGTCCTGGGCGGCATCCCCAGCAGCGTGAGCAGCAGGGCGAGGGAGGGGATTGTCCCCCTCTGCTCTGGTGAGACCCCCCCTGCAGTGCTGCCCCCAGCTCTGGGGTCCTCAGCACAGGACAGACACGGAGCTGCTGGAGCGGGGCCAGAGGAGCCACGGAGATGGGCCGAGGCTGGAGCAGCTCC
>NW_010135533.1:15895-38797 GCF_000699245.1 Pterocles gutturalis
GGTCGGTGGGAGGGCCCCCTGCCCAGCGCAGGGGGTGGCACTGGATGATCCACCCAAACCATTCTGTCAGTCTATGATTGTATGAATGGCAGCCAAAGTAGGGACACGATAAGGTACCAACTAGCCTCTGTCTCCTCTCGGTCTCATTCCAGATTCACGTCACACACCAACAGCAGAGTTTTGCTGAAACAGAGACTGCCGCACCATTTGATTCCTGCCTGCAGCAGACTGTACGCCAGCAGAAGCTGCAGAGGCTGAAATTACCAGATCATTTTGACTCTAGCTTCAATCCAAATGGCATAAGGTGACCCCTAAAAAGGCACCCATCACTTTCTGATAAACCACTAACCACATTCCTTGTCGCTATGGTTCTCTCCGACAGAACTGCAGGACTCTGCCTCCTGTCGTGTGAAAAGATTTGTATAGAGCGTCTACGATCATAAAGGACAGCCACTGCTGTAGTACAGCTCTGCAGTGCTCCTACCCCCCCATCAGAGGAAGGTACGAATGGACAGCATATCCAGTACATTCTCCCTTCCAGCAGAGGTGTATGTTGTCCAAATACTAGCAGAAAATCCTCTCATCTCGTTTTACCAGATCAGCCAAGAAACAAGACTCTGAGAAACTGCATGCATTAAGGATTCAGAGAGTGTCGTGTGCTTACAGCTGCCTTGGACAAAATACACGTGACAACATTAGCTGCTATCACCTGAGATGGGTATCATGCAGTAGGTACCAGGCACCAAGGTTCAAATCCACAGACCGACTTTTGGAACATGCACTGAAAACAAGACCAATATGTGTAACTCAATGGGCCATCTCTCTGAAAAGCTGCACAAAACTTCAAACTGCACGTGGAACATGAAGCTGGACTGGAGAACAGGTAAGAATGAAGAACTGTATGAGATCTGAGAAACATCAGTTATCTTTCTGGCAAGAGGTGACTTCTGCTCAGCATTTACTGACCGCTACACAGCATTGTGAAACTCCTTTTCCAAATACCAACAGCCCCTGCTTCTTGAACCTAGTCCAAAGAACTACAGTTCCTAGGAATTTTTTCTGTCCTGATGCAAGAACCTAAAAAAAGGAATCCCTGGCAAGTTTGTCAATAGAGGGGAAAAAAATCAGCAGAAACCCATCTCCTCAGTACAGGACTCATGCCGTTCACACAATTGCATTCACCCTGAGGGAAAGACATTTTCAAGTTCTTTCAACCCACATAGAATACACACTTTTACACACAAACTGCAACAAGTTTGTACTATGAACCAGTTACTAGAATAAAGCTGTGCTCTAGCTGTCACAGAAGAATTCTCTTCCGACATGGTATCCTGACTCCTGCCATTGCTGCACAAGGACAAACGTGACCACAGCAAGTGGATCCCACTTTGTGGTCCAACAACCCAGGCACAGAACGTCTACCTTGCATTTCTTGCCAGTGCACAGAAGACTGAAGAAGCAGGGAGAAGACTGAAAGTTATTAAACCACCACACAGTGGCAAAATGATCTTGCACATGAGGAACCTCAAACCCAAATGCAAAACCCAGCATCAGAGTAAGCAAAACTAACAGGGTGCCGCAGGCTCTGTGCTGGCAAATGTAGAGAACTTACTAGGTACATCTGCAGGCTACAAACTCCTGAGGATTTTGTTGCATCACACTGGAATCTCAGAGTAATTAACAAAACAAATTATATTATGCCAGCAGTACTCCCTCAAAGTCAGTATGTTTCAGGAAAGGACACTTGACAAAAACATTGCACTGCTCAATTAAAAACACGTGCACTGCAAAGCCAAACTGTTCCTAGACTGTTTGTTTCAGTGAATCTGAAGATTTACAGGACTGACATAAATACTCAGCTAAGAGATAAGTCAGACACATTAGTCATCAGCTCTGTGCAACCATTAACACATTGAGGGAACTCATATTCAAGCACCCAGTATCAGCTCTTCTCATCTGTTCACACTGTTCAGATTTCAGGTTTTTAATGCAGATCATTTAAACCTCCACTCAAACCAGTTTCTCCATCAACCTCGTCCTGATCTCATGCCTCATGGATAAATTACCAATGGCAATCTGATCATCTTCCTGAAAATTCTGTCCCTACCCTACCTCCCAAGAGAAGACATTCAATTCCCTCACTGCAAAAAAATATTTGGGTTTTTGCATAACATTTTTACAACACTTCAAAAAATCCCTTATTGTGTTTGTTTCTGCAGGGAATGCACATCTCGTCTTTATACATCAACTCATCAGTTTCCATCTTCCCTGCTGCAACTTTCTTCTCCCTGAACACACTAAGCCCCATCGTAACCTTTCTGACTAGCATCGTTAGAATTGTGTTCGTGGTGCATCACTCTGAGCATGCAATTTCCACCCACAAACCTCTTTCTCTGCATATTTTTTTCTCTGGCTTCACATCCCAGCCAACAGTATTTCATTCACACTTCTTACTGAGACTTCAGTGGCTAACAGGAAAGCCAGCCTCAGCGGTCCATTCATAGGGTTGTTGGTTTTTTTCAATTCACACTACAGCTAAGGATCCCAAAGGGCCCAAACAAACAAACAAAAAAAATACAAGGGGTACATTCACACCATTTGAAGATCACAAGTGAGCTTCAACCTTCAAGCCATTAAATCCACATGGTATATCATGGCACCAAATATTTGTTGGCTTGGGTGTGGAAGCAGCACAGTCATGTCCACGCACATCAGGGTGAGCCTATTACACTGCTTCGGGGCTTGTGCTAGCTTGGATAAAACTAGGCTGGCATTTCTGTGCCTGACATAGTTCCAGTAGTTTGCAGAGAGACAGAGCATGTCAACACTGTAAACAGATTCTGTAATTCCAGTTCCACTGAAAACAAAACAACACAACACTAACAGATCCCAGCTCCTCCCCTCTCCTGCCAAGACATCAGTTCTAATCAATAAAAGCCAGGTCTGGATAACGAGACCTGGACAGTCCGAAAAATTCCCAGAACATGCCTTTGAGACTCAGCATTACCTTCCCAAACTTTCTTTTGGTTGAATTCTTCATTATAAATTCAATTCTTTAAATCCCACAAGCCACAAAACATTGTTCTCTTGCCTCTACCCTGTGGGCAAAATCCAGCTAGAAGACTGGCCGTTACACGCGTGCCTTCGCCAAGCAGCTTCAGCAGCACGACCCCTGCTCCCTGGCAAAAGGCTTCCTGCGCTGGGGCAGACACGCAGCAAGGCACATACAGAGCTCAGAACGCCTGCCCTGGTCACGGTAACGTGAGATCTGTAACAGTCCAATTAAACAAGAACCCCTTCACTGAAATTACCTATTTATTCTTCTCATTCTTTAAATTTTAGTCTCCCTCCCAGTCGAGCTGCCCACGTCTCCTCTGTGCTTAATCCCCTGTAACTAATCAGGTGTTTTATCTCCTGACAAATAATAAGAGATACAAGCCAATCCTCATTCACGATCAATGGAAAGGAGTAAATAAAGAATCATAAAAGTGACAGGGGCAGGAGTAAGAAAGTTTTAAATATTAAACTCCACTTCAACAATAACAAAATTGTAAAGGCAGGGAAAAGAAAATCTCGGAGAACAGAATTACAGCTCTCGGGTGTCTGCACCTTCCTCAAAGCTGGCTGGTGCCCGCCCACTGCAAACCAATGGCCCAGTTCTGCACAGCTGTTCGCATGTCCTGCCGGTGCGACAGGGAGAACAATGGGCTCGGTTCATTCACGCGACTGACACAGCTGTCACAATGTGCTGGAACGTACAGTCAGACTTGAAGTTATCTGCAAAGCTTACTTCCACAGGACACATGCAAGAACTGTGGAATGAAGGTGATGCATTTCAAGTTTCCTTGGGAGATTCTGCTCTAGATTTTACCTTTTGCTGGAGTGATAATCTTTTCTTAGCATCAACAACAAATTACTGTATTGGGCACAATGCTGCGAAGACAGCTTCTTTCTACACCTAACAGAACAGATAATCTCTGGTCTAATTTTCCCCATCTACAGTCTTGGATGTACAAGATGTGTGTTTAAGATCGCCAGCAATTATTCATCCGCATCAAAAATATTTCTGATAGCCCAAAACCAAGGTCTAGCCCTAACAGAACCAGACACATCAGTAAAGGCAAATATATGCACACCCTGAAATAATGGCTTGCCAAAACCACTAACTTTATGAAACTGTATGACAAACAATTGCCTGAGCAAATGAAGTTATGACAATACATTCACTCTCTCCTTGCTCCTCTTCCCGCAGAACCAGACCTTTTCTGAAGAAGACCTTTCTTCCGAATCAGGCTGTCCCAAATTACTTGGTTTTACATAACATTTTCTTTTAGTACGTGGCTCCAATCTGAATCTTTCAGTGCCCTCAAATGAGGAATCTGTGGGAGAACATGCATGGAGTGATGCTTGAAGTAAGAAATTAAGTAAGAACTTGCAGCAAGTTACCAGCGTCCCACTCAAAAACATTAGAAAACAAGTGAAGGATGTTAAGTGAGATGTATTTTCATTACAGCGGTACGGGTCAGAACAAAGCAATTGATTCTTCCACTCATAAGCGGCAGCTAACAAAAGAGAAAAAGAAAAAAACTCAAAACACAGAGCAGTAGCTCATATTCAGTGAGAAACGTGCAAAATTCCTTTCAGAGCAACGACGAGAGCTCAGCTCAATCACATACACTGCCCTGCACCAAGACAGCCTAGAAACTTGCCCAGTCCTGTGCAATAAAGTCTACGCTGTGTCCCGACAGGAACTACTGATCTGACAGCTACGAGATGGAACAATTACCCAGGCATTCATTAACTCCACTGAAAAACACCCGACTTGTCCGTTGTCCCTCAAAAGCCTGCTTTCCACCAGCATCAGAACAGGGAGATAATGTGGGGATTTGGAATCTACCCAGTGGAGCCCAGATCACGGAAGAGGAGCGCCTAAAGGAAGACCACCTAGAGCTCACTGGCAAAACTGCTTCTGTCTTCAACCCACTTCAGTGACAAGATCAAACCCAACTGACCCTTTGCTACATACTTCTATTATTAAAAAAAAAAAAAAAGTCTCCACTTTATTCGTGTGAGAAGAAATTCGACTGTGACAAGGAACAGAGCACAGGGCCAACAGTGGCACTAGGGAGAGAGGAAAAAAGTAGCGATCGTTTCTCTCAGGGCACAAAGGAACACTTTTCAGAGCAAAGGCAACACACCTGGCTAACGCTCTCTGCTGAGAACAGCGACTGGACTCATTCTGCAACGTGTTCTGGTATAGCTGAGACATTAAAATAATCAACATGAGACCCAGCAGGCTGCAAAACAGCAAGTCAGTGCTAGCAACGCTCATTTTTCACTTTTCCTCTGAAATTTTACCTTCTTACCTATTAAAGAGAAACTGCTTCTTAAGGACTATAAAAATTACTTTGCACTCATTCTCCAGGATAGACTGCAGTCATCTCAGCTGCCAGAGATTTCCTACCGATTGTTGCCATTCCTGGGATTTTGATCTTCAGCACAGCGCAGCTACCAACACGACTGCATCACCACAAGACTGTATTTGCTCCTGCTTCTTACCAACACAGTGGAATGAAGAACTTAACTTTTTCATCTCTGTTTACTCTTCCGTATCAGCAGAGCAACCTGTTGCCAAAAAAGTGATTTGGCTGCAAGATTCCAACCCAGCATTACTAAGACCCCATCAGAAAGCAGAGGCTCAGGCTGCAGCTCTTCGGAATCAGCGCCTTTTGAAAGAGGCATCAGTAGAACGTGTCATTACAGGTGAGCAATCCAAAACCACACAAGTGGAAAAAAAAAATCTTTCAAGAAAAGTAGGCTTTTAAAAATAAAGTTAGGAATTGCTGTTGTCTCTGCAGCCTGATAAAACACGAGTTTGCCACCGCTGGAACATGGCAGACTTTCTGAAAAAGGGGAAGGCTGGAAGCATTTCCTCATCACCCTCTGCTCTTCTAGACCACGCGGCTTTGCTGTGCAGAGAGAACACCAGGCCTCCAGCGCGAGTACAAAATGACATCAAAAGCTTCTTTTCACTTTCAGACATTTTTTTCCTGTTTTGAAAAAGAACATCCTACCAAAAACCAAACCACCGCAGCGTGTAACACTGTAGGACCCGAGCGTTTCAGCAGTGCGCTTTTCTTGGCCATCAGTCGCGACCGTGCGGTTTGACCTAGCGGTTCATGCTCAACCCACAAGTGGCTTCCACCAAGCTTTCTCTATAGCCAGAGCATTAAGCATTCCTGAAATCCTCGCACAGTCCACTTTACTCCAGGAAACATGCCAAAAGGAATGATGAGAAATCCAGTCTACGCTGTAATTAAATGTAAAAACAGAGATAGGCAGTTGAACACATCCCCCACGCAGAACAGGCCAGCAGAACTCTGCACCAGACAGGCCAGCACTATGCACAGCCCACCGGACCCGTGAAACGGTAACTGATGAGCAGATTTTGTTCCGCAGGGAACCAGAGCACGGCACCGATGCAGCTGACCAGCACGCTCGCCACCTGAAGCGAGCAGCAGCATCGCTCCCTGACTCCTCTGATGCAGGGATACCCAACCTGTGACTCACAGAGCACGCGAAGGGCTCGGGAGCATTCACCTGTGCCACGGCCCAGCTTCAGACCCCTCAGGAGAGGAAGAAACCTGCCAGCCGAACACCACAGCCGGCAGCAGCAGCGTGCACTCGGACACGCTCCTGCTGGGCCTGCCCCAGGTCGGGGAGATGCTGCTGACCCCCGCAGCACACACACAGCAACAGGTGAGCACCGAACTGTAAACTCAGCACATCTGCATCGCGTTGCTGCACAGGCAGAGAGCAAGTGTACTGCCCGCGCTGTGCAATCTCCTGCAACAAAGCAGCTGGGCACTAATTATTCCAAACACTCGTCAAGGGAAGCTCTCAGCCCCTTCAAACAGAAAGCTGGCCTCTCCTTCCTCCAGAGGGTCTCAGAGGCAAAACTCCATGAAAAGATGTGCACACCCAAGATCATTTCAGGGCAGATTTCCTCTCTCAAGAATTTCACTGCTTTGATTATACTCAATTCTCCTACCACAGTATTGACACAGCAAAGGGGAAACAAGCAATGTTTATAGCTGTGTTTTTTCCCTCTTTAAATGTCTGGAAAAAGATGCAGGCACAGGGCCACTAAGGCCAGGGGAAACTGGACGGAAAATTAGGAGTAAAACAATACCTTCGTAGATTACTTTGGCAGAAGGCAGCTGCCAGTACCTATATAGTAAAAGAGTTCTGGCCCTGTGTAGAACAAGACAGGCCCCAAAAATGCACTAATGGCCAGAACTTTAGACATAATCGTAACTTGTTGGGAAAAATAGGATTACCTTACATCTCACAAACAACTACAATTGTCCCACGGCACTCAGGTGAGAACTTAAAACTGGAAGTATCATGTTAGTGCCATATAACCTCCTCACCTGAAGTTAAAGGCTTCCTAGGGAGTTACAGATACTTTGCAAGTAAGTTTTCTATCAGAAAATGGAGCAGGAAGTATGAAGAGACCCTGCTAAGCATTGTACAACATAATGGGGTCTGTTTGTTCAACCCCAAGGAGTGTTTAGGGCCCAGAAAGAACGAATGCAACTGCTCAACAGCCAAAAACCGCCAGGTGTTTGAAACTGCTCATGTAAGGAACCCCAAGAGAAACTGCCATTCCCATTCCCTTGCAAGTAGCACATGGTGCACCCTTAGAAAAGGAACGGTTTAGCTGGGTTGAAAATTCCAAAGTGTTCGGAGAGAACTAGAAGACAACACGAGAAGGCAGTATTTTATATTACAAAAGCACACAGCTGTGTGAAAAAGCTCTGAGCTACTTGATTGGAGATTGTATTTTAGCAAGAAAGTTCAGCAAGCAGATTATCAGATCTCACGCTGGCCCAAATTTTCATGGTATTGTCAGTCTCCAGACCAATAGTGAATGTTCTTTATATGTGCAGACTGATTTCCAGACTCAGAACAGTTCATTTTTCTGACACATAATCTGGTCTAGACCAGTGGTGGCTTTCCAGGAAGCTCTTGATGTTACATGGAGTTTAAGAGCTGACTTGCTTCTCCAGAGTCCTCTAGGGTCCTGGCAAGAGAATAATTTATTCTGCGTATTTTGCAGTAAGCTGCTAACAAGCACAGCTGGTTTCCTTGCATTCAGAGCTGTGGGGAACTGTGCTACGCAAATGGAGAAGGGTATGGAAGAAGAAGAGAAAGATGAGTTAAAAATAACACAAATTATTTCCAAGGCATCCTTTAAGTTTTAAGGAAAGAAACAAAGTAACCTCAATAGATGCCATGCACCAAAGCAACACACGTACAAGAGGGCTTGCAGAACTACTGCCTGTAACTGGCATCATCTACCTGGACTTGTGCAGGCACTTGACACTGTCCCACATCCTTGTCTCTGAAACAGCAACACATGGATTTGATGGACGGACCACTCAATGGACAAGAATTGGCTGGATGGCTGCACTCAAAGAGTTGTGGTCAATGGATGTCCAAGAGGAGACTGGTGACGGGTCTGCTCTGCTGGAGCAGCTCCCGTGCGAAGACAGGCTGAGAGAGTTGGGGGTGTGCAGCCTGGAGAAGAGAAGGCTCTGGGGACACCTTCCAGTGCTGAAAGGGGGCTACAGGAGAGATGGGGGGGCTCTGGATCAGGGGGTGTAGGAATAGGATGAGGGTAACGGTTTTAAACTGAAAGAGGGGAGATTTAGATCAGAAATTCTTCACTGTGAAGGTGGTGAAACACTGGAACAGGCTGTGGATGCCCCATCCCTGGAGGGGTTCAAGGCCAGGCTGGATGAGGCTTTGGGCAACCTGGGCTGGTGGGAGGGGTCCCTGCCCATGGCAGGGGGTGGAACTCGATGATCTTCAAGGTCCTTCCAACCCAAACCATTCTGTGATTCTACGCCTAGACAAAAATCAGCTCACCTAAACCAGACAAGTTATACTGGGAAACGAAGGAAGAGGGAGGGAAATGTTCTCACATGGACTGAGGGAATACTACAAAATTAAATCCAGTAAATATTGTATTTTTATTTCAGAGGAAAACTTAGGTATACAGCAGTTGCCAAAATGGATGAGACTACACCACCCACATCAGCAGGTCCTAGAATACAAAGCACAGGGTTATAATCTGCATGGCCTACTTTTACTCAGCTTGTCTAAGAAAAAACAAATTACATGAAGAAGGTAGCTACAGAAAACACACATCAGTGTTGGATTTCCTTTGGAGAAGTAGCCGAGGGAACACAAACTTATCCCCACCTTTGTTCCATGAAGTCTCTTATTTCCAAGGGAATAATCTACTTCTTTTACTAGCTTATGTCTTTACCTGCTATTTCTAGCTGGGGTGAAAGGAGACAGGCTGGGTTTGCTAGTTGTTTTCCAAAGAGAAGATAATACTAGGAGATGCAATTAAAAAGCAATATTCCAGATAAGGATGAACTAGTTAGATGAGGCGATACCTCCCACATCCTATTATTCTAATTTTGGGTGGTGTGCTGCACTGAGGCATTCTAGCTGCATACACAGGAACATCCAAGTTATCTTCTCCATGTTTGCTGTAAAATGCCCTGTAACACGTGTTATTCATCAGTGTCCCGCGCCAACGTCAACTGCCACTCTGCTCTCCATGCTCAGCTTTTTTTCAGACAGAGTGAGTGCTGACACAGGTAAAGTTATTTCATCACTGAGAAACGAAGTGAGAAAGGAGATGGTAAAATTCATAAAACTGTGTAAACACTGTTAGTTACAATGCTCTGTACTAACACACCTCACCTGTTCACTGCAGTGAAGATTGGACATTTATTCCAGTGCTTTGCCTGATCCCCAATAATACCTTACTTCTTACCCTACAGCCACTGTTTCACTGTAGGACTCTCACTGTCAGTATTTAGCAAAGCCTGGCTGTTGGGATTTCCAAAAGCAGTCAGTGTCCACATAAAGTGCAGCCCAGCCCAGGGCTCTGGTGCATCCTTTTCCCTTTCACCCCGCAGCCTTCACTAACACGGTGATGGATTTTGTGCTGTCTCCGTGACGGGGCATTCACTGGGGCCAGAGGGAGGGAAGAGGAACACAGAGCACGCACACAGAGAAAGGCTGCCCTATAACGAAGAACAATATTGTCCTTAAAAAGAAGGAGGGGGAAGGGAACTAATGCGAGTAAATTGTTACAGGAAGAATGCAATGTCCCCACCACAAAACTAATGAAACTTCCTTTGTCCCATATAGAAATGCCAAGCAGAAACTGCGCATTTCTGCCAGAAACCATTTTCCATAGGCAAGAGAACATTTCATAGAGAGAGAGGTAAAAGCCACAAAGAAAAAAGTTGAGAATACAGAAAGAAATGAGGCTTAAAACGCACAACACTCCATCCCATCCCCCTCCCCTCATGCCAACCCCTCATCTATAATCCAACACAAGAGAGACAACAGGCAAACAGCAAGAGGTCATCTTCAAAGGGCTGGTTGCCAGGGGAGGCCAGTGGAGAGAGCACAGGCATGTCCCCATCAAAGTCCAACAGCTGTAAGAGAGCCACAGAGGTGCAGCTTTCCCGGGGCTGCCGGGAAGTTCAGAGATGGAGAACAGTGCTGGAGCTGCTCTAGCCGGCAGGATAAAACGCTGTGCCCTCTGCCACAGGGAAAGCACAAGAGAGAAGGGTTATGATATTTTAATCCTTCCCTCTATCCATTTTTGCACTTCAGATACCTGAGCTACTGCTTAAACTCATCAAGACACATCCTGTCGACCCACGGCAGCAGTACGCAGAAGGCAGCACCAAGGATCCACTTTCTGCTTGGTTCAGAATTAGAGCTTTGGCTCAGTGACTGCCTGCAGAACAGAGATGGCAAAGGTACAGCAGATAGTGTGCAGCCAGCTGTAGTTCCATTAGTCCTCACAGAAAACACAGATACATCTTCACAGTGGGAGCCTGGGAGACTGTCCCACAATAAAAACTGCCTGCAAATATTGTCTTTCTTGGAGGAAGTACAAGATAGACTCCCAGCTACCTGCTATATTTTCATAAAAATATTAGAAGCCAACGTATGAGCAACCGCAGATTCTAGTTGTCAGAATTCGCATAACTGTAGTTCTTTTTATTAAATGAATACATGATCATTGTATGTAAAAATTAAACTCCTAGTCCTCAAATACAGGAAAAGAAGCTGCACATATAAGCCGTGCAATCTAACAGATTAAGTAGAATCAGAAAGGCAAGAGGAATCCAATTTGTTCTATTAGGAACAAAAAGCTTAATTCTGATTTCCGTAGTTCCCAGAAGCCAGGGGCTGCTCTGTTTTAGAAAAACGACTGTCAAACTCCCCTCACAAGTAGCTTAATTAGGTGGCAGAACTTCAAAATACAGTTGTTCAATTATCAGCTAATGGTAGGATAGAAATAATTTCATTATATTTACCTCTCACCTCATGACTAGAATCTTCCCCAAAACACACAAGGAAGGGGAGCAGCTGGCGCTGGCTAAGGATGAACAGCCACGCTGCTTCAGCACGCATCTTGGAGCGGGAAGTTTCAGCTGACATCAGCAGACAACAGTAGCTTGAGTGAAAATTCAAACAGCACAGAGTTACATGGTCTGAACAAATCCTCTGGGCTGCAGTACAAAGGTCAACAAGAAAGGAGGTTTTAACGTTTAGAAAGTTCTTGATTACAACCTTCCACCAAGGAAGCAAAAGACCCGTCAGTGATACAGAATTAGACCTGTGTCCCTGTTAGCCAGCACGAAAAAGTTTTTCAAGGTTGAAACATAACAGTTCATACCCTAAGAGATGTACCCTGTTTCATAGGTCAGCATGTTAACTGATCTTTGAATATTTACATAAAGACTCTTACAAGATTCTCTGATCTCTGGCTAACAGAAGCTCCTGCAGCCTGTGCCCAAGAAGATGCTCCCAAACCTTCTGAATAGGATGAAAACACGGATGCCCTCCGCTATGACAAGGCACATGAAACAGCCCAAACCAGAATACTGATTTTGTGTCTTTCAAACTAATGTGCTCTCTGAGAGCAGAGCAGAGTGTAAGGAGCTGACCGCCACCGGTCCCACGCAGCCATGCCCAGGCGTGGCGTCACGGTGCTCACCTGGAATTTGTCACCATGTCCCCAGAGAGCCTCTCTCAGCTGGGTGCAGGGAGGAAGGATTCCTCGGCCGCAGCGCATCCCGATGCCAGGCCCAGCGGGGCTCAGGGTCTCGCATCGGCTCATCTCACCACCCAGACCAGACGGTCCAGCGCCCCATCTCCTCCTCCACGTTCTCTCGCAGCTGCTCCCCTGCATTGCATTATTTCTAAGGAACCTTATTTCGATACCAAACTACCTGCGCTGTGTGCTCTGCCCAGTCTCTCCTCCCTTCTCTGGCACAAGTCACTCCCCAGCCCCCGTCCAGACCCTGTCCACTGCGAATCCCTTCACACATCTCTCTGAGGACATAAGGGGAAGACAAGCACTGGAACCAGCTACAGGAATCACGGATCTCAACGACCCATCTTCCTGTTTTATGCTGCTACAGAGTTAGACTGTTCTGGACACCTCCGCTTACTTCTGACCCTTGCACACGTTTCTCTGAAGCTTAGCCTTTAAGTTTTCTAGATTCACAGACAGGTGACTCTCAAGCCACCTACGACAGCTATCATATTCTTGTATGGAATTTTATCAGACATTATGAAGCACTCTCCCTCTCTCTACATTTAACTTTAGCTTACATTGCAGCAACCACAAAATGGTCAAGAAAATACCCGTGACCATTTTTACAATCTGAAGATAGAGAGCTCCATCTTAATCGTTTTTTCAAAGTTTACCTTTTTGTCAGATTCATGCTTACATTTTATAAGCCATCCTGGAGCAATGCAGGAACAGGTAAAATTTACAGAAGTTCTGTTTCAAACTCCAGCTGCTACACGCCTTCACATATCCCTGTTTCCCCACTCTGTATTCCAAGTTTTCCTCCATTCTCCTCTCCAAGACCTATCACTCGACCTCTTTTTCAGTTTGACAACCTAGTGTACTTCAGTGGATTTGTTTCCAGTTTATGACTTCTGCCCATGTGAAAACATTTTCAGGTGTTAGGGAAATTTTAGAGAGAAAGAAGCCCCCTGATTCTGAAAGCACAGGTCTCCAAACAGGTACAGCCTCCTCTGTGCTTCTAGACTCTCGTCTCCTCTTCCTTCGACATCAAGTACTCGGGAAATTTCCTCCCCAGCCTCCCTCAGGCTCTGCTCCTGCCTTGCTCTCACCTTCACTGGGCAAAGTCCAAACGTCACATCTAGTTCAACATTCACTTCTTTTGTCAGGTCCACCATGGTAACACATACCAGCACAATCCCTCCAACCTCTTTAAAATGGAGACACAGGCAAAGCCAAAGCCTCTGCTGCAGCTACACGAGAGGAGGCTCTAGGACAGGCTGTGCCCAAAGAAACATCATCTCCCGTAGTGGAAGGCAAGGGACTTTCTCATCATACTTCAGCTTGGCTCACGGCGGGAACCGAAGCATTCCCCCGTTTCTTCTGACATCCCTCCCAGCCCCGCAGGTCCAGAGTTCCCTCAAGACCACATCCTCCCCTCCTGAGCCCCCGGCGTCAGCAGCATGGCTCCAAGAGACACCGGCCGTCCTCCGTCACATCCAGTCTCCCGCGCCCGGGTGCACCCCGGAGCCCCAGCAGAGTTGTGTGACATTGCTGCATCACGCCACGGTGGAGAGAACAGACCGGCCGGTCCACAGACCTCGCCCCAGCGCAGGATGGAGGTGGCTGGACTTCTGCTGCAGCAAAGTCATGTCCTTTTACAACTGTATGGAAATCATTCCTTTCTCCCTCTGCTTGACTTCATCAGTCACAGGACGGGGAAAAGATGCCCCTGCTCAGAGAGGAATCGAGGACTTTAAAATAAATCAGGTGCAAAGAGTTGTTCCTGAAAACAGGTTAAGGTTTAATGTTTTTTTTCCTTTAAATAAAATATCTGGTGCACTGGGTTCTCCACTTCAGATAAGTAATGAGTAACCGCACTGTTTTCAAAGACTTCTCTTACAAGAATTCAGTGAATAATGAGACCTTCTAGGTTATCAGACGGGAAGAAACACTCAAATCCACTGGGGAAAAAATGCCCTTCTTAAAAACAGCCACCTGATGGCAGCCTGTGGCTTCAGTCCTATTGTTCCCAGTGGCAACTGGCAACCATTTTGAGCGAGAGGAGCTCCCCACTGAGTCACCACTGAAGAATGCTCTGCAGTGGGGAGATGACTTCAAAGCAAGAAGCTATTCTTAATTCTAAAGTAGCCCATTGCTGAAACAGTTCCTGCAAACATTCCCATTTCACACACTGTGAAATTCTGCTTCCCTCTGTCAGCCTCGATTTGTTTGATTTTGCACAGATAACCAACTGCGATGTTGCACTACCCTCAGCACCCGTCAGCTCCCGGGGCTGGCTGATGCACAGCTCCATCACTCACTGCTCCCAGTCTACCTGACATCTTCAACCAGAACGCTAGTCTACACAAGAAATTATCAGTCCTTCATTCTTTTCCATCTTTCAAAGGCATTTGTAGAAACTTAGCAGTTGGTGCCTGAAGGATTCATATTATTTAAAGTCAAAGTAACAATAACGACAGTTTCTGAAGTTCTGGAGACCTGATACACGCCCTTTTCATTACAAAGAGGTTAATTCCCTGATCTAAGAGCAAAATTCAACTTCACTTTGAATACAGAAGCGCAAAACTGAACTGTTTTACAGAACTTTCCCCAGCGTCTTCTCTCGCACCACATAAATGCGTATGCTTATCATACTACAGCACCCTACACATGGGGGTAGAACACCCAAGATAACAGAAGTTTCCCAAATTTAAAATTTACCTAAGCTGTTTTATCTAAATAATTTTCTCTGACATTGCTGTTCTAGGTGTTCATTTTTACCTAAATTGTACAGGAATGCTAAGGCTGCAGTAGCAAGCGTTTCATATTTACAGGCAGCCCAGTTCAGCCTATTTTAGATACTCGTGCTGTATTTCAGGATACAACAGTAGTTTTCCCTTCTTTTTTCCCCATCTCTTTCTGGATTGCTCTTTCCTCTGGCCACTAATCTATCACCCCATCTCTCTTCTCTTCCAGACTGCCCCTTCACTTCTCCTCTTCCACCCCACCCCTCCTATTTTCCTTTTTTTTTAAGGCTAGCTCCCGTCGCACTGGCCTACAGCCCACGCTGACACGTCCAGCAAAGCTCACTGGCCTGGGTTCAGCGCTGTGTATCTGTGCACCTGGCCACTGCGGCATGCTGCGCTGATTGGGAAGTTCATGGTCCCACCTGTACTCCAAGAACACAGCAGTGCGGGGCGAATGAGGAGTGCTGTCTGCAGGACATTGGCCTCACGTGTTAGAAAACCTGGACAGAGCAGCGAATGAGGTAAGATACTATGAGAAAACAAAATACAGCATTGTGGTCAAAGCAACTGAACGCTTCCCAAGAGACTGCATTGCTTCCTCTGCCACAGAGTGCCTATGCGATGTTGAGCAAGTCATAAGAGCAGCCTTACAGGGTGTGACCCAAACTCCAACCAGCGCTCTATCGTATCTCAAACAGTGGCCAACTGCAGAAGTTTGGAGAGCAGGAAAAGCAGAACAGATACAGAATGATTCTTCTTTTGATACAGCCTCTTAATCAAGGCTATCAGGGATTACAAGACTTCCAGAGCTGGGACTTCACCCAGAACATCACGTTTCGTAGTAAGCAACGCGTCTATGTTCCATGGTGTTGCCTAATCCCTTTTGGATGACACCCGTACTTTTGGCTTTTACACCATCCTCAGCAAGTAACACAGCTTACTGTTTTAAAAACACACATTCTTTTGCTAACTTTAAAGCTGTTGTGTGAATTTCACTGAGTACGCTCTGATAGTCCTTGCATTGCAAGGAGCAGCCAATAATTGTTCTTCAGTCACCACCTCTACATCAGACTTCACTCCAAGTGTCGTCAACAGCCTCTTCTCCAAGCTGATAAAATTCAGTCTTTTTCAGTAAGCATCACTCCACTACATGATGAGGCTGATCCACAGCTTGTGATCTACCCGTTCCTTTTTCCAGTCTCCCTCCACAGTTTCACGCCACACCAACTTGAACTGCAGACAACATTCAAGCTCTTGAGCCCAACAGTGCCCACGAGGTCTTCTGCTTTGCTCTCTGGTCCTTTCCTAGTAATTGCAACACTCTCAAGAAATTTTCAGTGTTACTTCTACCAGGGTAAGGTTTTCAGAACACACTTAATTCTTAAGAAGGAAAATAAATGTTAGCCAGAACTTTGAGAAGCTTTCCACAATCCCTCTTTATTCTTCCTGGTGCATGCCTCCAGCCGGCATTACAACTAACCACGATCCTTCCCAAGATCAGCACTGGTACGTAACCCTCTCTGCATACACCTGTGACTTGTTGGAGAGAATCCCTTTAACCAAGGTCCTTAGCACATTCAGCAAGAGGTAAACACAGAGCAGGGTCTGCAGAAAATGTGACATAAGCAAAAATAAAAACAAGGTCACTGGAATCTGTGCTCGATCACAAAAATAACCAGACTAGGCAAGGCATCGTGACAAGAACCACACTCACATACCCATCTCCGTACTCCTCTGCTAGGAAACTGCTAATTTTGTCCATAATATTTAAATAACTGTTGGTGATCATTTTAAAAACATATATGTAAGAGTTCCTTCATTCCACCAGGCATTTTGAAAATAGATCAGTTATATATGTGCAGAAAGCTAAGATACGTTGCAAGCACCAGAAGCCACATGAAAAAACAGGTGTGTGAGAAGAGCAGTGGCTAGGATGCTGCGATGACTGTCACACTGTGTACAGCCTCCGTCAGGTACCTAGTAGTGGAAAAGAGTATTTATTGTGAGCCTTCAGAGAGACAGCCTGACTCAAACATCCTCTGCCACATTTTGGCTTCTTTCTAGTACTTAGTATCACACGACAGCATTACCTTCTTTTCTCAGAGCGCCTCGAACCGTCATAGCTCCTGCAGGACTCCAATAACACATTGCTGACTCCAGATCTGCCTCTGGCTGCCCGGACAGGGAGGGATTTCAGGCCCAGGAGCCCCAAGGGAGCAAACGTTTCCTGACATTCAGGAGTCAGCCCCCTGCCCCTGCCATTCTCCTCGGAAGGACATCAGCCCCGTACTCGCATTCAACTCCCTGTTCCATACATTCACCCAGATTACCACAAGTTTTCTGCGCAAGATCCCATCACCTTTCAGTAACTAACTGTATAAACTAGTTTGCTGTGCTGGAGGCTAACACTGTGCATCGCGGACGCGTGTTCGCTGGTGCTGCAGCCGATAAGCTCCCCTGGCTGTCCTCTCCTAGTCCAGAAGAAAAGGGCCAAGACCCCCACCACATCCGATGCTGTTCACGTTGGGCTTAAGGAGGCATTTTGCCATCAGCCTGGAGTAGTACACTTTAAAATGTGTTCGGAGGAAGAGCTGGGGGAAGAGCTTCTCCCTCTCCTCCTCCCCACCAATCACTGTCACCTGAGGCGCCGTCATTTATCTTCCACAGCATCTCTAGGATGAGTTTGAATGTGGTTTGTCGCAAAGAGGACAATAAATGAGAGAACATCGCCTCTAATCAAACATGAGGGAACTCACAATCCCATAAATTAACATACAGCCATTCAAGTAAACTTCTCTTTGCCTGAAGAGGCTACAGACAGAATTCCTAGATTTGTATACGCAATATTGTTGTTCAATAAAAAGGTTAGCATGTTTTCTCCTAGATTAATAATCTTTTCCAGTTTCCTTAAACATAAGAAAATTTGAATGAACAAGTCAGACAGTGTAGTTGACAGTGGTGCAGCTCAGTGCCTATAAAACTCCCTCAAGCTGGAGTCTGAGCAAAACCTGTTCAAGATCAAACTCATCTGCTCACTATCATCAGCTTCCTGTTCATTCATCAGTATGTGAATGGTTACAATAGGGCCATCGAGACAAAAGATGGCTTCAGAGGGAATGTCTGACAGAGGAAGAAGTTACATCAGCCTAACACTCCTTTGTTCAAAGAGCTCTGAACATTAACAGCAGCTACAGACCAGGCAGCTGCTGCACAGAATTAGAAAGAGAGAGAAAGAACAATTACTTCTTGGCAACATTTTTTCCCCTGCAGCTCGAAGAAGAAGAAGAAAAAAAAAAAAAACAAACCAAAAAAACACCCCCAAAAAATCAACACTCTACAGAACTTATGCTGAACAGTAAGAGAACGAGAAAAATTCTGGAGATTTAGCCATCTTCCCTCCATTGCTGTGAGCGAGCAATTCAACCGGTTACCTATCAGACATGCCAACAAAACGGTTGTTCTAGACCTCCTGCACGACACGCACCAACTCCAACTCCTTCGCTCTCCAAAAATACGGATAAGTACAACATCACAGTAAGCAACAACCCTCACAGGGCCCTCAAAACCAAGACAGATCTTCTCTATGCCCTCTCCAATTCAAACAAGAAAGCTACAGGGAAAGTAACGGACTGGAAAAAAAAGGGGAAGAAAAAGCCACGGAGGGCTCTTTTGTGCTAGCTGATGCTAATAGGAAGTGCTGAGCCTGGAAGCAGGTACTGCAGAATTCTCACCCTGGGCTTGCTCTTATCTTACATTCCTTCACAAGTATCTGCCACTGGCTTCTGCCAGAGAGAGGCACTGGAGCAGAGGAATCTTTGCTGTTAACTTGGCATGGCAGTTGTGTTAATTCACTTGGTCGCATGCACCAAAAGACCACGGATACTGCTGACGATGGTGGCCGCACAAACTCCGTAGAGCATACAGGAAATGAGTTAAAACCTCTTTTTTAATTCTACTGCTCCCTAGGAGCAAAAGCATGGGGATGTCGTACGGATGGCAGAACCCTCCCACTCATCTTCTTCTACGGGTAGAGAAACCTCTGCTTCATCAACTGCTGCCCACCCCGGCAGACTGGAACAGCCTGTGCCCCATGCATGCGGGTGGCATTCCCAAAAAGGCAGTATTTTAAAGCAGATGCATAAATTCACAGAAAGTCACGGTAACCGCTAGGATTCCCACCCCAGAATATTTCTCTAGTCTCTTTGTATCATGAGGGGAAAGTGCCTGCAGCAGTAACAGCAGTACATGTCAGAGCCCATCTCAGAGTTCTGTAAGATGTGCAAATTTCCTGGTGCCTGAAGGTTTGGTAACTAGAAACCAAAATTGGAGTATTTCAAGTGTATTGAAGCTCTTTCTGCTAGTGTCAAGTATCAAATCAGACACATCTGTGGAAGGAGCCTGGCAGAAGAGAGATCCAGTGGGGTGGAGAGAAGAAGTTATGATGCTGACCAGCAAAATGGAGAGATTTCCACATGAGACAACACAGGAAACATCCCACATACTCCACAATAAAGAGGATGCATCCCTTTTTGAGCAGGGACCTCTCATTAAGGTAATAAACTGATTTAGCAGGCTGTAAATGTAGCTTTGACCCTGAAACAAAGCACGAAAGTTAATATAATATGCAGTCACCTTTCCCTCGTGATAGATTTCCTGCTTCAGAGTGCCACAATGCTGGGTACTAATCTGAACTCTACTCCAAGCCAGTCTGACGTCTATAGGGGAAGAAAAGCTGGAGATTTTGCCAGATAGAAATAACCACTGTGGTTTCTGGCATCCCGGAATACATTTTGGGACTAAGATAATCCCATTAGGTATTTTTTCTAAAACAATCAGTAAGTGAAATAACGATGAATGGTGAAGTTGTTTTCCAGTTTCAGAGTTAACAGCTTCCCAGAGAAAACTGGGCACAGATCTCCCTCCCACAGGGACTGATCCAGACCCCGGTCACACAGACGTACCCAGGTCTACAACCAGAGCCGATGCACGCAGACTTTGCTCACCATCCAAGCGGAAAAGCTTGTTCCGCCTGAGCTCCCTCCAAACACGTACAAAATCAGTGCAACTACATTTACTAATGTATGTCGCCTCTCTGGTAATAGTCACTCATGCCGGCTTTGTGCCATACCTACCAGGTCACACAGTGTTTGGATCGCAGAGTGTCCTAGCCACACACTGCACAGATACACCTGCGGGTGGGAAAGCTGCACCACCACGCTCCAGCTCACGATTTCACACGGTTCCCTCTGAAAAGCTTCTCTATCCCTTGTTATAATCAAAACAGAGGTTCAGAAACACAATTCTGCGGGTGCAGCATTTGAAGAGAAGCGAGGTTTGTAACAGAGAAAGTTCGAAACTCCTTCCATCCCTGCATACCTGTTCCAGAAAAGTCACACCTCTCCTTCCGCCTTTCCACACACACAAAGGAGGAGAACAACTGCTTCTTTCCCATTCACAGTTTGTGCCTGAACAGTCCTGCACGAGGCTGATCACTTCCTCTAACTCCACCTTGCCTGTGCTCAACTTCTTTTCATGCAAATCCCAGAAAATTTTAACTCAAGAGAAAACAAAACAGTTTCCATTTTAATAAAGAAGGCAGCCTGCAAACAAGCATTCCTTCCTTTGCCATTTTCCTACTTCATCCCACATGAACACCACAAGTGAAAGAATACCACATGCAGAACTTGTGCAAAGTAAAATAAGGAAAACTGCAAGTCTGCAGTTATGTCAAAATGCTTGAGCTCCATGCTGTCCATGAAAACCTTCTACAGACTCGGTATCCCTGCCCTATCTCTGTGGCACACACTTCACCCCTCTAAACAAGGACTGCCTTTGTGTCTTTGTTTAAATTAAGAAAAAGAAAAAAAACCCCAACCTGTCTCACAGGCTGTGATTACATCAGCAGGAGCATTCTCCTTTTCTCTATCAATCCTGCCTTCCTCGGGCTTTGAAGAGCCTCTGTGTGCTGCTGCCGCCTGCTTTGATCTTTCTATTTTCTGCCCCAGGGCCAGCGCCGATAATATCTGCTTTGCCTGCACGGTTTTGGGAAAGGCAGCAGCACCCATTCCTGTCCAAGAACAGCTTTGTTAACACACTGACACGGCATGTGCGCCTCGTGACCCCCGAGAGGCAGACACATAAAAACACAGCCAGCGCACATACGCTGCTGTAACAACGTTTGGACAGACTACGTTCTTCCTCCTGTTAAAAAGCAGTTGAGTGTGACAACTCACTGTTAGTCTTTCAGCGATGCACAGTCGCCGCACACCAGCCACACAGCTGAGACCCTCCGCACTCCGTGCTCCTGTGTCCCTAGGCGCCATCTGGTTAAGGATGTTTAACAATAACATGAAGGCCCATCAGCTTATGTCTCTTTTAACACAGAAGAGGGAAACATCCTCAGCATCAAACCGATGTGTATCAATTATCACAAACCATCCAAGGTGGCAAACAGAGACTGGAGGTTTCCTTTACCTCCTGCACTTGCAAAGCCACGCAAAAAGACCGGCACCACCAACAGCCAAGGAGCCAGGCAACTGCCCTGTGCAACCAGGGATCTCACACAGGCAGCAGCTTCTTGAAAGAATGAAATAAAACAGAATACAATATCCCAAAAATCCTGTTCTGGGGCCTTTTACTTTCACTTCTGCCATGGCACTAACTCTCGTTTTCTAGAAAATGAATGTGTTGGGTGTAGGTAAGTGAAGAGCTTCAGCGACAGCTCTGGGATGGAAACAGATGATCTTTTCTGAGATTCTCAAGCCTGTATTGCTATACATTTCCCCTGGCACTTGAGTTGTTAAATGGGAAAACAAGGTACTCCAGGTATTAAATAAGCAAACATTTCAAGGACAGAACCGTCTATATAACTCATAGAAAAGCAGACACTCTAGAGGAAAATTCTGCTTGTTTTAGCAATTAAATTCTTGACACTTTTTGTGCTCAGAAAAAAGGCAGAGATAGAAAGCTAAAGAGTGAGTGGCGGAGCAGCAGAGAAATAAACCTGGAGATCCCACCAGCAGCTAAGTGTCAGATCCTTAAAGGAGTAAAGATGAAATGACAGGATGACTAAGGGCAGTTAAGATAAATTTAACTTGAAATTTAGAGAGCTGACATACAGCACCATTATCATCTATTCAGCAGGTACGGCCAGGCATTTTAATGTTACCCCTTACTAGCTGGTGGGTAAACTTCTTTTGACTGTCCCTTCAGTGGCACTGATTGCTAAAAGGAAATTTTTTTTTCCTCAGTTTCATATAATGGCAACAATGGTATCTTTCACATTTAGACCTTCTCAAAAAATGCATACAAATATTGTCAAGAAATTATTACCAAGAGGCAAAGCATTACCCTAGAAAACCAGAGAGCCACTTTGGTGAGTGCAGTTCCAGGGCTGGCAGTGGCAGGAAACAAAGATCACCGAAGCCCAGCTTGCATCAGGTTTCACCTAGGAACAGATCTGCTCTTAAGCAGCCGTATCAGCAGCGTCACTCATGGCCATGTAGCATGCTGTATACAGCAGAGACAAGGCTTCGGCTGTACAGCTCGATAAACCCAGTGGCTTTTCTCACAAACACGATGTCTTCCAACCGCCAGCACTGCCATCCTCCCACCGGTCGCGTTACACGCCTACGGCAAGGCGTCAGGTCTGAGACTTTGCAGGTTCTAGCAAACTGGGAAAAAAGGACTTCTGAAAGCTCTTTCCAGAGCATGCATTGTTCAGAAGAGCTTGCCTCCTTCCCGCCAGCAGCGTGCTGCAGGGCCAGATCAAACCAGGGGCAGCCACCGAGCTCCCCGCAGGACCCCTGTGCTGCCTGTACGGGGAAGGATATTCTTAATCGGTGTTTCTTGCAACCTGTCCCAACCCAAGAATTCTCTAAGAACTACAGAGCATTTGAAGGATTCCAGTAAGAACGCCTTCACGCTGGGAGGGACGGCAGGGCGGGCAGCACTGGCAGCGGCGGGCAGGGCTGAGCCCCCGCAGACCCGCAGCGCTGCCCCGGTCCA
>NW_010135534.1:0-22660 GCF_000699245.1 Pterocles gutturalis
TTAAACGCTAACCAACTATCTTGGGCCCAAACAGTACAAACAGTAGTCCCTATGAACCAGGATTCAGTGCAGAAAACAGACTGAGGACTTCTCAAACACTGAAACATGAGCTGTGGACAGCAGAAGACCAGAGAAGCATCTTACCAGTGCTGCATCCAGAAAACCTTGGAGAGAACATGGAGAAGGTTATTGTGGAAATTACCTTGCAGCCAAACACCTGAGAAGGTTTGTTTGACCATTGTGCCCTACCTCAGCTGGTCCTGCCATGCTTCACCCTCTTCAAGATCCCTTCATAGTTTTACTATTCAAACTCCCTCCCCAGGTTTCCTGTCTTCTGCAGTTCATTCACTCTAAGCACTCTTCTAGCAGCTGCTTTGGTCACCATGCAGGGCTTTCTTAGGAGTTTACTAGAATAGATTTTCTTCTTCATTCATCTCCTTTGCTCTTGGCAAGGAGTCCTGGGCTTCTGCTGTGTTTCTACGCCCCACAGGGTACTTGGTCATAGACATTTCTCCTGGAAACACTGCAGGAAAAGATACTACCAAGGGTGCTAAAAAACCCCCCACAAACCCCACCCCCCAAGAATTCCACCAAAAGCCTAGCTCAAATAGCACTCAATGATGCACAGATCTATCTATAGGATAGACAAGGAGAGCACTAAGAAGGCATGGGATAAACTTTGTTTTTATATGTATACTTCATCCTTGGCATGCAATAGTGTTTGCAGGAGCAACTCCTTGACAACATCCATCTCTACCCAACTGCATACCACTATACTGCACGAGTGAGGAATATTCCTAACAGGCAGCCACTCAGGGCACCAAACCAACCCCCAGAGAGATGAACAGCCATTTACCTCTCTTCACTGATCATGCAGAGAGTTCAGTTTCCCTGGTACATAATTTAAGCACCTGACACTAAGTAATGTCAATAACCAGTGAAGTAAACCAGGTTTGTCAGCTGCCTGAAGACCCTTCCGAGATAAGTCACGGCTACTGTTAAACTGGCAGAGCACTTACAGGGACAGCAGACAGCTGAAGAAAACTTAAAAGATACAAATAAGACTTCGATGCCCAGCAAAATATTTAGTGGTATTTAGGTTAAAACAGAGTTTTCTGTGAATATTTTCATTC
Organism: Pterocles gutturalis; assembly: GCF_000699245.1. Lineage (NCBI taxonomy): Eukaryota > Metazoa > Chordata > Aves > Pterocliformes > Pteroclidae > Pterocles > Pterocles gutturalis. The sequence continues at coordinate 1,134 of NW_010135534.1, forward strand.
AACATTTTAAATACATTTGCTTTGGCTACGTTCTCATTCCTGCCATGTCCAATTTCCACTAGCTTTTAGGAGATGTATATTATATATCAGCCACACATTAATACCACACTCCCATTTTATATAACAGAAAAAGCGTATGTTCTTGCCCAAGCAGTAAACCTCCAAACTTGCTAACATCCCAAAACCCCAAGAGTGCGGCTCTGCAAAGCATCGGAGGCTCTGGCCAGACCATGCATGTATGTGCTCCTTGCAAGGCAGGCATGCATTAAATACTCTGCTGTGGAGCAGCATGCACGTTCCACATCTTCCCTCAACACAAGCCCAACACAACCAGCCACTGGGCTCTCCCAGTAACTTGTGTTGCACTACTTCCTGGCTAGAAACAATGAAACAACCTGCCCCCTCTCCCCTCTTTTTTTCCTAGGTCCAATAGTGCTCTTTATCCATCTCCTTTTCCCTTTTCCACTCCACAAAAAGCAAGAAATCAAATCATGTATCTGATTGTTTGGAAATGAATCAAAGCAGTCAAGCAGCAGGAGGAGGAAAGACCAAGACAAGCATACAGATTTTGTTCTAAGCCCTGTATTTGCATGCTCTGTAATACCAAAGGTGTCATACTCACAATGACTTATAGGTATGCATGTAGCCTAAGTACAGCAATACCTCATACAGTAACACGACTCCATAGACCCTCCAAAACTCAACCGAAAGAAACACCATGAAAGAAGACAGACCACTACAACTGCCTTAAGATTTTCACTACACAAAAAGTATTAGATGGAATCATAGGGCAAAAGGCCCAGCAATAGGGTATATTGTTTTATCATTGATCTGGCAGAACACAAGAAATAAGGTTTCTTCCTGTGGTGGATACAGACAGCTGATTAATCCCATAGTTACAGGGAAGCCAGACCAGAGGAATCAAAGAAAGCTACAGGGAAAGCAAATGGATTGTGAAGAAAGAATATTTCAGGGCCTGAGAAGAGAGCTGGAGTGCTTGCGTGGGCAGACAACAGATGCTGCTCCAGACTTTCAGCAAGTGGCAAAGCAGGGAGGGATGGGTAAATACTGGGGTTTACTTGTTGTTGATTTGAGCAACTGCAGGAAGATGAAAATTTAAGGCACTGCCCCCTGGATAGCTCTTCTATTTCTACTGAGTCTCCAATTATTATTTTTTTCTTTCTCTTCAATACCCTCATTTCCCCTGAGTATGCACTCATCAGCAACTTGCATTCTCCAGAAATCCTCCCACCAGCTATCTGGAAAGACATTCATGCTAGAGGGCATAACACTCTTCTAACATGTAGATGCCTTTAAAACCACGAGTCATCTTCAGAAACCAAATTGCATGGAGGTGCATGAAGAATTCCTCCAAGACCTATTTTGGAGGCAAGTACATCCAGCCAACTCACAAACATCAGCAGTAATTTCAATCCAGTAAGCATGTTTGGTATTCTCAAAACCTCCCCCCAAACCACACACCTCTTTGCATGTGCACTTATTTTAATTTTTTTTTCCTGGTCTGTTTTTATGCTCACTTTTTGCCCTCAGCCTGTATGATAAAAATGTTTTCTGGGTGAGCCCTGGAGAACCAAGCAGACCAAACACTAATGTTCATATGGAATTTATTTAGAGGGGAGGAAAAATCCCTTAAGTTGAGTAGTTATGTTATTTTGAACGGGTTTTATATTTTATGTGTACATAGTGGAGCTGGAATTTCAGGGCTGCCTTTTGTTTGCATTCATCATGAAACATTTGTTATATGAGCTGCTGCTACTGCTACCAAAACAGCTGCTGCTCACTGCTACAAAACCAGAGACCCACTCAACAGTTTCTTTCTTTCTCTAGTAAGCCTAGCTGGCAAATGAGGCCTGGTGTTTCTACACAAAATTGCCTTTGCTTGGCTTCACTGTCATCCTTGCCGCCTTTTGCCTACCCAGAACATTTGAAAGAGAACAGATCAGAACGACGGTTGTATGAACTACCTGCTTTGCAGCTAGGGCAGCACCTCAAATGTGAAGGTCTTTCCTTCAGCTCTCTTGAGATTTAGTCAGGACTTAGCCTTTCTGTCCTGCATCACCATTTTCTGCCATATGGAAAAACTGAGCCATGGCTTGATCTAGCTTTGCATAAAAATTTATTTGCCACAGAAATGCTGCTGCCCTGTGGCTAGGGCAATCTGTAGGGGACTGCTTTCCTGTGCAGAAAAAAATACCCAGCCATCTCACAGTCTGTGCACTTTCCTATCAACCTGGACACAGACCAGGACAGAGCATCAGCAGACTGTAGTCCTGAGTGCCGAGGACAGACCTCCTCAACTGCACATAAGCTGAATTTTAATGTGTTGCTTTGTTATGATTACTAAAACACTTCAGTGTTGTTCCTGTTGCTTCCTGATAATTTCGTATTGGCAGTGACCTCTCTCACCTCAGTCGCATCTTCTTAAGAGAACATTTACCCCAGTCTGGGGCACAGTCCCTGCAGGACTCCCAGGCTTGTTTAAAGGAAGGGGAGACTAACGAACAATGAATGCCTACCTCTTTAACAAACTTTATCCTGCAGGAGAACATTCTCTCTCACATCCTGACAACGTATTTTAAGAGCTTTTGGACAGAGATCCTGCAGTACCATCTCATATCTCTGTGCTTGCTGACTCCTTCAGGGAAGTAGTCAGATTTCTGAGGCTCTACAAATGCCATACTGACTTCTATTATCATAGAATCACAGAATGGCCTGGGTTGAAAAGGACCTTAAAGATCATCTAGTTTCAACCCCCCTGCTGTGGGCAGGGTTGCCAACCACTAGAGCAGGCTGCCCAGGGCCCCATCCAGCCTGGCCTTGAACCCCTCCAGGGATGGGGCATCCACAGCTTCTCTGGGCAACCTGGGCCACTGCCTCACCACCCTCTGAGTGAAAAATTTCCTCCTAATATCCAACCTAATCTCCCCTCTCTTAGTTTAAAAACAATAGTTTCCCAACTATCTGTTAATCCCATTATTTATTACAATTCTTACTGTACTCATCCAGTACATAAATTGGATTCTTTCATCTGTTGCTGTCCTGGTGACCATCGCAGCCCTTTAAAAGCTTGGAGTCCTGTTAGCTACCTTCCATTCTTCCAAAATAGCTGTTGATTGAACTACAGGACACACCGCAGAGTTGCCAATTTGTTTCAAAGAGATCCATGGTGAATACTAGCTCTGACAGCAGCACTCCTGACACTGCCAAGAAGGAAAGATAGCTGAGGAAAAAAATACACTAACATCAAACCTGTTATCTGTATTACAGATGGCATCTGCAAGTAACTGAAAAATTATTCACATTGAGTCCAAACAGCATAACTGCAACTTAGAAGATGAGATTAATAAAGTGCATTAACAATTGTGCAAAAGTTGGAGATAGAAAAAGCAGCCCAAGTGGAAAGAAGATACTAATTAAAGAACACAATGGGAATGCAACTTGGAAGAAAGGGAGGAGACAGGGAAGATGACCCTGGAGAGCAGCAGAGAGGAGAACGCTCTTTCTTACTACATTTGTAAATCTGTGATTCCACTCCAAGCACAGAGGTAAAAGAAGAAAAAAGGAATCTTCCCAGCCATATTTAGTAAAAACCTCTTCTCTTGCTATAGCTTCCTGGAGAGCAAGTTTTCAAGAGGGACAGATCAAAAAGGCTGGGAAATTCCAACCAGGAAAGGAAGTAGGGAGCATTAACTCCAAGAAAGAGTCACTCTTGGAAGAGCATGGGGTCAGCTCTCCAGCACCACAAACTGCCTCCAGGGCAGGTAAAGCAAAGGAGCTTGGAGGACAGAGCACAGGCACATGTGAAACTATGCTCAAGTGAGCAGACACCCCCTCCGGAGTGATGGCTGGGAGACATACCAAAAGGACTCCTGTGCAGCAGCTGAGAGCCACACCGCTAATATATTTCCTTCATTTTAATTCTTATAACTGTGTTATCAAGGACCAACCCTTGCACTGTGCTGAAAACTATTCTACTAATTCTTTCCCTTCTTTACTAATAGTAATAACAGTGGTCTTAAGATGACTTAGAACACAATACACTGTGTCCTCTGGGAGTAACTGGTCTACTTACAGACATACTGTGGGGATATTTCTTGCCTGAGAGTGCCTCCCTGCCACCTCTCCCAACTACCCACTGTCCCCCTCTCCCCAACTCTCTGATGGGCCACCTAGTTCTGGTGTGGTTGAAAAATATCTTTTGGTATTAGCTTCAGTGCCTTTAGTAAGTTGCATGCCAGAAAGTGCCTTGCTATAATTTCACATCTAACTTGTCAGAATCTAGGCCCTTTAATGTTTTGCTCATTTTAATTATTATAGCAGCTCATTTATATCACTGTAAAAACTTGAAATTGCAATGTTTATGTGAAAATCCAATTCCTTAGGAATGGCTGCTTGTCTCTACTATACAAAAATTACAGGTAGAAGCTTTTTTATAATTAAATTTATTTTCTGTAGTGACTTTACTATTTATCAAAACATTTCTGAGCCACCAAAGATACTGTCTCATGGTACTCACATTGCTCTTGCAAGATGTCTTAGGGATAAGAATAATCAGTTTAACCTGTAGCCTCTTCTATCACTGATACAATGGGCAGGACCGGTGATTAGTCTGAGGGAAAAATACAATAGCCTTCTTTGAAGACTGAAAATAGGATTATGCTTCTAAAAGCAAAGTGAATAGTCAGATTTGTGATCTGCTCCATACTGTTCCTGCGTCTTCAGTGCAAAATATGCTCAGTTTTATTTAAAAGATGTTTCTCCCCAAACACTGATCCTGAAAACACACAGTGAGACACAATGATAATCAAGCTAAATCCTCAGTTGTTTTGGTCCTATTATTAACAAATGCTTTTCAGATTCCAGCCTCAGCCACCTTGTGCAACTTGGACGTTTCCATGTAGGTGAAATGAAGACCTGTGCAAATGTACTGGAGCTGCAGCTGGGAACAGAAGTAGCCTATCAGCTGGGATTTATGGCTGTCTGCCGCCTCCTCTGTGCCTTCTGTTGCCTGAATAAAGGTCAAAGATGTCAAAGAAGCAATCTGCATAATCTGTTACTGTTATAATTAACAAAGGGTTAGCTGGAATGCTATTGATTAAAACAGCATTATGATTTTATTTAGTAAGTTAGTCAAGAAGGAATGAACTGTCATTTTAAGCTTTAATTGTCTGTCATTAAAAAGTTTGTGGTGTTCTGGCATCGGTGACCCTGGATTATTTATGAGATATAGCTAATGCTCCATCCCTCTGTGCGAATGCAGCCTTCCCTCTGTGCCAGAGCTTTAACAAAGCTGCTTGTCCATGAGTTTTTCACTTTGTTGTCCTAGAAACAGGAAACATTCAAAAGATGCATCAGGGACTCAACCTCAGATGAACAGCAGGAGCACTGTTATAAACCATAACATCTTCAGTGACTGATACACTCATTAGATAAACATGACAGTTGCTTGACAGATACCAGCACCAACCCTTCAGAATGATCTCCTGACACACACACACAAAACCATGTTAATTCTTGATACGTGGGATGCAAGGGTTTGGCTGACTGGCCCCTTGGGATTTAGACCACAAATAAGTTGTGTTTTTACTGCAACTAAGTATAAAATTACATCTGTGTGGGTTTAGTCCAAAACCAGACAGCCCATCAACAGATCTGATGAAAGGAAACTGAAACAATGCAAGCATCATGGAGATGTGGGATGAAAAAAAAAATTTGGACACTGAAGTCTTTTGGAAGATGATGACATAGGTGGTCTCAGCCCTCATAATCCTCCAGGTATAAATGCATTATACAGAAAGTTTAGATGGGGGAAACTCTTCTCATGATAGAGAGAGTCAGACCAGAGCATGGAAAAAGATAAAAGTGTGTTTGGCTTCAAGTAAAGACCTTGCCAGTTGATGGGAAATAGCAATATGAAAAAGGCAGTGGAGAGGAATAGGAAAAAGGTAGCAGACTGCAAAGCACAAGCTCTGTATATACAACATGTATTATAGCACAAAGAAAGGAAAGATTCAGTAATTCTATGAAAAAATACCTAACTATCTCTACAATATGGTGTAGGTTGTCAGAGCCAGTCTATGAGCTCACATGTCCAGAAACTTTAGTAGAAGAGAAACATTTGACCTAGGTTTTTCAAAGGACGATCTAAAGGAACATGGACTTCACCTTCCTCTACAACTCATTCTGAGCAGAACCTTTACAAACTCAGGTCCCATGAAAATCCAAGCCTAAAATAAGGATTTAAAAATCTGCATTGTAACTGGCAAGCAGAGAAACCATATCCTTCTTTGCCATATTCAGTGGTGAAACCTGGAAGGTAGCCAACCTCCCTCAATGTCAGAAGCACTGGGCAGATCAACACTGGCCCTCCTCATTCCTCTGACTCATGAACCATGCCCACCATCCCAACCCGCCAGTATGAAACATGCCCATTTCGCACCTGATCTAAGTGACTATTGTTAGTGCTGCTGTCCTTACAAATTCAACCACTCACCCTGACTCCAGGAGAAAGCAGGACCATAGTAATATGTTTGGCAGATGGACCTGTAAATTGCACTTCCCTGCACTGTAAGCTCAGGGAGTGGATACATCCAGAGTGAGTGCCATTGTCATGTCAGGCTGTCAGCTATCTCTCTTTTAATCTCAAAATGCACCATTCATTTTGCGTCACAAGACATATTTATGGGCAAATGCCCTGCTGTGTAACCATGCACATGGAAGCTAACTCCAATCTAACAAGTACACACTAGCAGGGAACAGTAAATACAACAGACTTGAGCCTGGATGCATACAACCTCCATGTGGGCTTGGAAAGCCACACCCAAGCTCTCTCGCCACACCTTTACTGTTGCTGGTCTTTTAGCAACAAGACTGACACTACCTTGGATAAATCTTTTGGTGCCACAGTTGTGTGTCTCATGCAACACACACATAGTCTGGAGTGGCTTGACCTTCCTCACCAGAACAAGAACCGCAGCTGTCATGAGCTGCCAATCTTTGCTGCAGAACTTGCCACAGAGAAGTTTAGTTTCTGAGACAAATCTTCCAAAGACCTAGAGGACCTTTGGAAAAACACAGAGTCATAAGAAAGCCCAGAAGTCCTCAAATCCTTCCAAGAGCTCCTATTCTTAAAACTGCTTGCTTTATTCACAATGGGATTTGAAACCTCTAAAAGACAACAACATATTTTCCTTTTATGGACTTGGAAAAAGAAAGGATATGTCCACTGATTGTGCTTATCACTGATTGGTGCATCCACTAATTTCAAGGCATCCCAGAACAGGCAGTCCAGTTTTGTCCCTGCTCTCCTGACCTTATATTTTCATGACTGAAGATCTAAATAATGTATCTATGGCTTTTGATACTACCTTCAGCTTTATAAAACAAATAAAGGAGCAGATTAGTTGTGCAGAATGTCCTAGATGCTATCAACCTAACTGGGAACAAATGTCCTCATCCTCGGAGATACTCACTGTGACTCTTCCTCTCTCTCTGCCTTTCTTGCACACAGATAACTGGGAATTTGTTTTACAAGAAATAAAAATACAATTAAACACTCTTCTAAGAGTTTACACTAACTGTTTTAGCATACACATTGTTTCAGAGCATTCCCCCATGTAATTTTAAAAGTTCAGACTTCAAAAGGAGAAGTGGTTTGTTCACATTTCCTATTTTTATCTTCTATTTTCAGAACAGGATGTTGGGTGATAAAGAAGAAAATGCCACCCAGGCAGAATGTAAATTCACATGTGCTATTACCACTAGCACGATGTTCAAGTGCCCTGAAGGTCCCGTAAAAGCAGGGAAATTACACCACCCTCTGGACAAAACTTCTTACGTCGCACGTACAGTTTGCTTCACAGAATGGATGGGAACGTGCCGGGGAAGTGATATGCACTTCGTTACTTCCCAAGTCTAACCTCATGGTTTATCTCCACACGAAATTTAGAATTTTCCTCTTCTGTAGAAAACCTTCATACACAGTGATTCCTCTTGACAGTATTATTTAGGGAAAGCACACAGCTGTTTTAGAGTGTGAGGCAAAAGAAAAGACAGCACATTTGGAGTCTCTGAAGTTTTTGAACATTTGAATGCACTCAAAGTTTTCCCAAATTGAGTTTTAAGACAGCAGCAGATGCAAAGAAGTGATGAAAAAAAATCTCAGCATTTAAACTGAATCTAATCCAAGCTGCTTTTATTCTTGCATCAAGAGTACAGTTGCTTGTAGGAGAGAGAAAGGTTGTGCATTTGTACACAAGAGACGAGCCAATATATTCCCTTTCCACATACCAGTCACAACCCTCTCCAGAAAGTACAGCTCATGAGAAGCAGGCAGACTATTAGAAGTTTCAGACCACTTGTCCTAATTTTTTCATTCCTTTAATTCTGTGCTGAACAAAGGCAGAATATAAGATGATCGCTATTTAAGGACACTGCATAAAAAGCACTGCATCCTTCCATCAGACTTCTTTCAACATTTCTTACCCGGAGTTTTTCTCTTGGGGGTTGTGTCTGCAAAGACATCCACTCCAGTTTCTCAGAGCAAAAAACAGTGCGATCTTCCCACCCTCCCTTTCCTTTCTTCATAGGACAGCAACATTTCCAGCAATGACCCTCAGTTCCTGAACATTTCAAAATGCATAGCATCCACATCTTGCCAGCGCAGCCCAAGAACAGGGTGGGAGAAAGGCTGACACTCTGATCTAGTACTAAAGGAATCAGTCAGACTACAGGGAGCACTGCTAACAAAGTGATGGCCTGGAAGGGGGATAAGGAAAGAAAGAAAAGCCTCTCTCAGCCTTCTCTACTTGCAAAGAGTTTTATTTTGACAAGGGGTGGAAAAATGCTGTTTTCCACTTCCAGCACAGGAACCATCTGAAGCCATGCCCCACCTTCAGTGCCACCCGGGCACAGGAGCCATCTTCAGTACAGTGCACAGGCTTCCGGGGCTGATCCCACCCTTTTCCTAACTCCATCAAAAAGGATTCATCACCTGCCTCCCAGGACCCCAGTCTTGCAACAACAACAACGGCAGCATCTCCCTCCTTAACAGGTTTAAAGAGAAGGGGAAGCTTATGAATAGAAAACATCAAGATTGTGTCACTAGTATCCAGGAACAGAATGGATTTTAAAAAATCAGCAAGTTTATATTACCTGGGATAATATTACTACTACAGTTTAAAACATTCCCCGTAAATGTAATTCTTAAGGGGAATCACATTTTCGCTGCATTTTCAAAAAAAAGCATATTTTATGGTTTACCTGAACAATATATTTTATTCCATCTGACAGTATGAGTAATTTCATTGCACCCAATAAAATTCCCTGTTTGAAAAGCTTAAGTCAGACTTCTTGCTTTGGAGTAAGACCTACACATTCTCCACAGCAAAATGTAACTTTCGAGAAACAAAGATTTTTTTCTGGTTATTGGGGAAAACTGTTTTTATAGGGCTTCTGGTGCCAAAGAAAATTTATGAACTCCTGCAGAAAGGTGAGAGGATATGGGCTATTTCTGAGGTGATAAAAAAACATTTTATTGCCTATTCTTTTACATTAGATGCTGTTAACTTTTACCCCACGCCACAGAAGTTGACAAGGCAGAAGAAAATTCTATGCTTCACTGTGTATAGTGGTTTTTTTCCTGCCTTTTAAAAACACCAAAGATATGAAACCCACACATGCCCATTTCAAAAGAAACTGTGTAAGTATTCTCTGCTTTCTGGCTACCAGCCAGGCTATGGAAGTGAGCTATAGCCAGCAAAAATGAACAGGACTGACCAATTATTTTTCCTTCAGTTGTGCTCCTGAGACTGAGGAGAGATTTTGCATGTAAAGTTATGCTACAACTATTTCAGGTCTTTCATGGAGGTAAGGAACACTTCCAAATTTTGAAGGAAATCTAATCCAAGCCTCATCAACTGGACCCTATCTGCTCCAATGATGGGGAAAAAAGAAAGACAAAAGAGTGAGCTAACTTGACTATGTTAAAAAAGAAATCTAGTAAGGAATTTTTTTTTTTTTTAATTCTACCTATCTGTCAATCCATCTATCTATTCCACAGTCCCCCCACACTTTTGATCTCTTGTCAAAGGCAATTATGGCTGTCAAGGCAGGAAGAACTTGTCACTTTGGAGAAGACAGTCCTTTTGCAATTCTTGACTTGGTATCAACATTAAGAAGATACTCAATTTCAAGGAGAGAGTAGAAAAGGAAAAGGAAAAAATATCCAGGAAGCCTGTAGCTCTGAAGTAGTCTACAAGATTACAGTGAAAACTTTAGCACCACAAAGAGCTTTCACATTTTGTTACACATTGTTATAAAATACCCAAGCCAAAATATTTTACATACAGATTAGCTGTAGGCAATATTTTTATTAATGTAATGAAGAAAGTTATTCTCCTTGTGCTCTCTGACACTAACATTTCCTATCATGCAGAACTCCTAACTTTTTTAAACTCAAAAAAATGAGAAAAATTGGTGTGCATTTCAAAATGTGACAAAGTCAAAAAGAAAAAGTGAGCACAGAAAAATACACTGCAGCTGGCAAGCACAATGTATTAAAAATCTCAATAACTAGTTGTTAGTGATAATGCCTGAACAAGTCAACTGCATTTCACTCTTAATTTTTTGAAGTTTTACCTTTCTTCACAGTTTCTTTCTGCCAGTTTATGTAAAACAAATCATTAGCATCACCAACAAAACCACTCAAGTCATATTCTATTAAGCAGCAATCTGTGTCGTTACATATAGACAGACAGCTGCACATTTCTGTGCTCTCTGATGTAAATGTCCCAGTATTTATCTGATCAATGGAGCCACAGCTTCACTGATCTGCTTCAGAACAACAGCAGCAAAGTATTTTGGAAAAAGACTCCAGTCTTTGTTTTTTAGCTAGGAGGAAGACACTGAGCAAGAGTTCCTTAAATGCTATTAAATGCTGTCTCGGATGAGAAATTCCACTACAAACCCAGAAAAAAACAAAGAAGCTTGAATATGGCTTGCACAGTTAAAAGAAACAGAGATGAGAAAGCTTCCAGATTTCCTTATTTCTATTAGCATTGACCTACACTACAGACTCCTGATGATAAGAAGTTTGCTTGGACGGGAACTGTAGTGATCTGGTGCCTGCTCAAAGCACCTATAACGAGGGAGGAGGGTCCCAACTTTGGGAAGAACGGGTTTAACCCAGGTTCCCGCAGAGGTATCTTAAATGCTTTCCAAGGTCCCCAAAGCAACTTTCAGCACACCAAGAAGTGCAGGTACAGGCATGTCCAAAAGTCACTTTGGGGAGCACATGTGATTTTATGGGTTTGATAACATCCAGCAGTTTACTACCTACAGCAGAGGTAGATTATGATGTTGGTGGGACAGCAATCACCAATTTTCCACTCTGCTCTCTTATCTATGTAATCCATAGATTGGAAATGGACTGCCTTCCTTCAGTTACTTTCTGCTTTGAAGCACTTAGTGCAGTGGGCTCTGGTGCAGAGATTCACTAGCCTGGGAGTGAATCACCTTTCTGGACATGCTCATTCACTGTATTTTTTTCATCTCAATATAGTCAACCGATTAAAAATAAGTTCTGGAAAAGCTTTGCTTTCTTTATACAAAGAGAGGAAAGACTGCCATAATAGTATCTCAGGTGGAGCAGCAGGTCAGCAGACAGAACTGTCAGTTGTACAGATTTAATCATCAAGTGACAGTAACAACAAAAGGACCGGGTTTGGCCCAAAGTATCTGCTGCTTTCTGGGATCATCACACAGCTGGGCACAATAACATCTCTTCTTCCCAGCACTTCACGATGCAACAGCAGAGGGTGTTGCAGATCAGGTCTAAGGTGCACTGAGCAGAACTCCATGGGATTTCATACACAGCACTTGGATTTTTTTTTTTCTTCCCCCTCCCTTTCTGGCTGTTCTGTTAAGTATTTTGTAAGCATTAACATCAACTCAGAAATAACCTGAAAATAATTATAATTGGAAAAAAAAACACCAAACATGCGGATGTATGAAAAGGAGAGACTTAACACTCTGTTAAACTGTTTCCTTTCTATTCTTCCTTGTCAATAAGTGAAGGGGGAAAATAAAATTAAAGTTAAATCCTCAAGGAAAGAGATGAATCTTCAGACAAGACACAAGACTGATCTTACACATAAGATCCCAGAGGAAATCACTGTCCTGAAACAAGGGATGAAATCTCCCGCAGATACTGGAATATACACAGAGAAGAGAAAGATTATCCAGCATGTACTTCTGGGAGACTGCTTATTTCACACCTGATGATTTAAAGGGCATTGTGATGAAAATCAAGACCCTATGTGCTGTTTTTTAGCTTCTCCTACTGTAAGAGAAGTGAAAAATCTATGGTGCACAGAACAGGCGAGGAAGTCCTGTAGATTCCCGCAGAAAAGTCTAGTTATTGCAAAGAGAGCATCTTTCTATTGATCCCTTGCCTCCCTCTGTCTAACATCCCCATGGGAAAACCTTGGAGGCTGACCTGTGCAAACCTTTATGAAGGCTTCCACATGCTACAAACTCAGGTCTTTTTATTTTTGTAATTTACAAAGAAAACTGGGTACTGCTCTTATGTCAATACCATTCCAGGCTCTCCTTACATCTGTTATTGAACAAAAACAGTTCTATGGCTCTATATAGCACCACAACAAAGTAACATGCCTTCTAACAGCTGCCTTAACTGCCTTATTGCAAGCAGATAATGACCCACTGAAATCATGTTCAGAGGAGGAATGATACACTTTCCCTGTAATACCTGCATCATTGCTAAACACAACATCTTCAAAGATGCATCCTGGAACCAGGGATTGGTGGACAGTCACCCATAATTCCCAGTTACGGACAGAAACCCATAATTTCTCCAAAGTGACTAATTACTGTGACAGCTGCTCTCAGTCAAAAGCCGGTCATCAGCTGCATACATTACAAACAAAATTCAATCTTTGATTCATGTGTTTTTAATATACAACTTGGTACAAAACACACATTTCAGTGGCTGTGGGCATTTCACACTGATATGAACGCAGCCCAGTCACCAAGCAAGAAGTGAAGTTTTACCCCTCCCTGGCTCACACAATGTTGATGTTGTGAACCTCCCTGATTCACACGATGTAAGCAGGAAATCAGTTCTGCTGGAACGACATGCACAGCCCCACAGAAGCATCATATTTATTTGTTTAGCATAGGACACAAGACAACTTCTAAAGAAGTTACCAATAAATAAGTGTTGGGTGGGACGGACGGATGCAGAGAAGAGAGAACCTCCTCAGATAGACTCTGGGGTGCAAGTTAATGGGTAGATTAAGTACTCCCTGTTTTCACTTCTCTATGCAAGTCTCCCAAGTCTTCTTCCTCAGCATGCTTTGTACTTATAGTGCTGTACATAAATATGCAGCCTTATTTGTATTTCACCTAAACTCTGTTTAACTGAAGGTTCATTTCATTTCAACTCTTAGTCAAGGCTGAGGGAAAATAAATATCCTGGTACTGGACAAACTCCAAAGCATCCAGCTCCCCAAGCCATTTCTTGAAGGGTTATTTAGGTAGATCTTGCTGACACCACCTTGAGAATATCTTGACAGTATTATTTGAGGGCCGAGTATGACGGCATTAAAAGAAGAAAAAGCCACTCCAGCAGTAAATGGGAAGCTTTCTGGCATGTGGCAAGATCACTGGAGCACTAAGTGCTTGTCCAAGAACGAAAACCACAGAGTAACATTAAGAATAAAAACAGAATATGCACCCTTCCCCATCAATCAAATATACTCCCTAAAACAGAGATAAGTTTTTCCACTGACTAAACAAGAAATAAACATGTACCTTTCAGCAGCCATGCAGATTTTGCGCAAGTTTCTGTAAGAATAGCTTTTTAATAGAAAAAGTTACCTGGGTTTTTGTAGATGCTAAGCACATCCTTGAAATAATGAGGTAAGAATCTTTCTAATAAAAGCAGCACATCCTCCAACTCCTCCAGAATGCCCACAAGCAGAAAATTTTCATTAACGTTCAGCTTTGCTCTTTCAAGGGCCCATTCACCAGGCTCCCTGTATGAAATTAATGGAGGGAAAAAAGAAAGTTTAAATATGCATTTACTTCAGATATTCAAGCCAAGAACACAACTGAATCAAAAATGGTTGAGTGCTATACTTCTAACAGAACATAGAAAACCCCAATCAAACCTGAGTGGCTTACTGAGCTTTTCTGCACAACATCTAGAATTGGTTTGGCATGTAAAAACATGGTCACATTAAAAGGAGGTTGATCACCGTATGGAAGTACTCTGTTCTGAAGATATCTTTCAGCAAGTTGTTCATAAGCTCAAACTTGTGAACTCCTGTATTTCAAGTCAGAAGCATGACCCACCTCATAGGATGAACAACTTCCCTGGGTGACGAAGGTTGCTAAGGGGTGGCCGTGTCCCTGAAACACATTCAAGGGAACTGCTGCGAGCAACCACTGCCGGATGTTATCCACACTGGTGGCTACTGGACTGCTTCCCACCTTATCCTTCATTTTAACTTCTGACAAAGCCTCCAGGAGCTTCCCTTTCCCTGCCATTACCCTTGACTGCTCTGCTACAGGATTTGCATTTGTTTGCTCGGATTGATACTGGTTTCGAAGATCAGTTTAGGGTTATTCTAGCTTTTCCCCCAGTGGAAGAAGTGGGCAGGACACCAGTACATCTTTATGCTTCTGTGTTTCCTGGAAACACAATTTGGCTAGAGAAGCATACGAATCCTAAATCCCCTGGACTATCTCATAATAATTATGTCCTGGGAGCAGCATTCAGCATTGATATTGATAGGGGATATAACGCCAGTGTCCCAAACTAAAGGCAATCAGCTTTTTCACAGGGTCCAGCTGGTATGATGAACATCTCAGTCACACATGCTACCCGAGAGTGGCTGGAAATCACACCTGACTCTATTATGCTATTGCAAACTCCATGCAATTGTGAATTTAACATTTGTCAGAAGCTCTTTTGATAATATGCGGAAAACCTTATTGCCTTACACTCCTACTAGAGCAAGCTTGGAGCAGGTTTTTCATTCCCTACCCCTTTCTGTGTACTGATCCATTTTCTGGGAGAGCAGAGAGTCCTAACAAATACTATGAGCGTCCTTCTTACAGTTCCTTGTGAGACTAAGTAGCAGCTGAAGGTTCAAAGGCAGCTAGCAGACAGATCTATTAACAAGCTACAAAACACTACTTCAATATACTGCTTGGGAACCTCATACAGATATGTTATTAAAGCATTCAGGTATGTCACTGTTAATGGGATTACTCATGCACACAAGTCAAATGTGCAACCATAAGCATTTGCAAATGAGGCCAAAATACACTAAGAAAAAAATCTGTGTAATGAAAATGAAGTCCTGAATCTGCTGTGCTTCTTAATCAAAGATACGTAGAAACTGAGACACAAGAAGGAACTTACTTTCACTTGTTAGTACTGCTACAAAAAAGTATGGCTTTTGAAACACATTTTTGAAAACGTGCAGTTGTTCCACTATGGAGAAGTGGTAACAATAAATAAATAGAATACCTTGGAGTTGAACAAACCTAATAAAGAACATGCTGTGGCCAACAACACAGAAGTATTTGAAAACAATAAGTTATTTAAAATTATTCACATATTATTGCATAAAAGTTCACTATGAAGTATCAGTAATGCAGCAATATGACAATGGCATAAATAGACACATTAAAAATGAGATAGCTCAATTACAGCAGTAGAAGGCTGTGCTTTACATAGCTTTAAGCATGATTACTATTTCTTACATGGACACAGAAACCTGGAATTCCTCATATATAGACCTGATATGAGCATCTAGGCTGAGCTAAAACAGATATTACAAAACTATAGAGGAGGTAAAATGAGTAATGAGCACATACGGGCACTGCCCTTCTCACCTCGCCAACTCAGAAAACAAAAATCCACATAAATACATCCAGATTTGATGAATTTTTCAAGTATTAAATCAAGAGAAAAGAATAGTACTACATTTGCATTACCCTCCTTACTCCAAAATATATGTATGCAATTATCATATGCAGCAATTACCATATACAGCACTACATTGTACTTATTCTTTTCTCTTGTCCTTCAAGTAACTGGTGCATCTTTATTACCAGTTTTTGACACAATATTGGCAATAGCTACCACTGAACAAATTGGGATACCTTGTATATATTTACCTGCATCTTGGATGCTGTCCACAGAAATATGGTATGATGTAAAATAACCTGGGATTGGAACATTCAGGGTAGTTTTCAAGGATACAAACATTAATGTCCTGTGGGGGAGGAAAAAAAAATAGAGGTTGAATACTGCATTTGCCTTTCTCTATTAACAAGTGTTTTCTTTATCTCATACTTCACATAGTCATCTCAGAATCAAAGAATTGCGCTGAAGCTATATCAAATACCTTAAAAGTAATCTACCGGTCATTTCACTACTTCTGAATATCATTAGAAAGTTGCAGGAGGGGGAAAAGAAAAAGTTATTTTGTCCTGTAATGCAAATAACACTTTTTTTCTTGCTGGAAATAACACAATTATTATATTGAGATTACCGCATGATTTGAAGTGGGACACATGGATCATCTTTCATACTGAGTTATATTTAAAATATTCAGGAGATTATTTTCAGACTCTTCTTTCTTCTAAATACACCCTGGGGGAAACCTGAAGTAGCCAGAATAAATCAAACTGAGACAATAATTATTTTATTTATTTTTTAAATGTAAGCTGTAATTTGCACATCTTACTCTTGATATAAAAACATACATCACTTTTGATTACAATTATGTACGTTCCTCAGATGTTCACAATTGAGCCTATTGTGTAAACCCGCACTGGGAGAAGAGCTTATTAGAAAGTATTTATCATTTTCCTGATTTATTGTTCATCTAATTAGAAGGTACTTATCATTATTCAAAGACTAGGCATAGCTACTGAACCCTGAGGAACTATATTCCATTTCTAGCTTTACTCTAGTGCAATAATAAATGTAGCTGCAACCGGGATCAAACTCCACTGTCCTTATCTAGTCTAACAGACCCTTGCTCTGCAAGCAGACCCATGTCTTGTACAGGGCAAAAAACCAGAACAAGACAACATAAGCAAAGACGAAAGGATCTCATCTTTGCAAAACCAATCTTCCCTCTTATTTAAAGATACATACTTTTAAAAGGCAATGGACTTGATACACATCAATATCAAACCAATGACTAATTGAATCCACACTTCATGTGGTAAATAAAATGTGACAGAGAACACTTCAGTGGGCAACACACCCTCCGCCAGACAGAAGTGCTCAGCAGCCTGGGAGACAAGGAAAGCATCCCCTGCTCTCCCAGGACAGCGTGGGGTACAAGCCTCCAGCCGCAGCTTCTGAGACCTCAGCGCAAAAATGCTCTTCCCAGAACTTCAGCTCTCATGCCTAACTTCATTAGCATCACATTTGGGTGGATAAGCCTTTTTGAAGTACATACCTGTTTCCTCATCTGTTTTACACTTATGTAAATCAGATTGTATAAGCACATCAGAAGATCCTAGGCTGGGAAGTAAATCACATGCTGAGGAACCATCAAAGAAAACAATATAAAAATTGCCAGTAGGGATACAAACAATCCATTTCCCCTGCTCTCCCCAGTGTATTCAAGCATGCTGAGAAGGGCTTGCCTTAAATAGGTACCAGAAGATTTATGGTCAAGACTTGAATCTTGACATTCAAGGTTGTGAGCTGAAGCTAACCAGCACTCTATCCTCAATGCTGTGAGTATTACTATGAAATTTACTGGTGGCACAGTAAGGTGGCACAGGCAATGTGTCTCCCCTATTACCCCAATAGCTGTTTTTTTTTAACATGAATTTAAAATTGCAGTTCTTAAACTGCTCTTACTATAGACACCACCAGAGATGTTTTCAGGGACACACATCATCTTTTATAAGAAACTGCAGAGACTTACAATGAATTAATAAATTGCTTGGATTTAAAAAAAAATGGAAATACTGTCCTGACAATACTTTAAATTATGTCTAAGACAGCTTCTACTTGATTAATGGATTGATTAGAAGGCAGAAAAACTTTTGTAAGATCCACAAATCATTAGTAACCCCCAACCAAGAACTGTTCCTCCTTTCTCACTCCTATTATTTGAAAGAATAATGACTACAGTGAGTCAGACAACATTCCCCGAGATAAAAAAGTATCAACACCCAATCCAAAAGTGTACCAGGGACCTTCTTGTCCTTCTGAAAGCAATATTTGATTAATATGGCCAGATAAAACATCCAGACAATAAAAGCAACATACGTCCACATAGCAAATCCTACAGCTTTAACAAGCTAACAGTCTATGTTTGGTCAAAAATATATTTTTTGTATTCCTCTTCATGGTAAACTGCTGTAGGATCACTGAAACAACAGGGACTGCACTAATCTAAACTAGCAAGTGGCAATTCCCTTCAAATTTGATTTGTGAAAGAAATGCAAAATGATGGGAAAGAAAAAATCTGCCCCTGCCCCCTGTTGATGCACTCAAGGTTTAAGATAAAGGCCAGGTATGCTTTCATAGGAACTCATAATTTTTTGCCGCAAAAGAGCACACCTTTCAGGTACCTGATATCAGAAACAGCAGGTTTACTCTGTGGTGAAAGCACAGCCCCTTTTCCATCCCTGTTCACCACCAGGGAGGGTCCTGATGCCCTTGCAGCACCTGCTCACCTTTCCTTTTCCAATGTATTCATAGGTTGTGAAATAAACCACCAGCCACCATCCATCACCTCAGATGAGATTTTACTTGATAATAACTATGCAGGTCCATAAGATGTGAAATCACAGCTTTTAACCAAGAGGTAGGGCAAAAGAAAGCTTGTCCACAGGCATGCTGGTCATTACAGAACTTGAACAGAGTTGAAGGAAGCTGCTCTTCAGATGGTTGTGGGACTTATAGGAATTTCTGTTTTTTCCTGAGCACAAAAACCTAAGGTGAAATCACATTATTCTAGGGAGTGTTATTCTGTTAGCCCAAGCAACATTAATGCTACATTTCCCAGTAAGAGCATGTTTTCCCAGCAGGACACAGATCTTTCAGGGCAGAAAGGTTTTTATGTGAGACAAAAAAATTGCAAGGTGACAGATGACAGTCTTGCTTATTTAAATCACAGGAGAAGCCTTGTAAAACTTTATTCAAATGAAGGCGAAAAAGATATAAAGAAACAGAGCTACTTTTATCATACCCCTTCACAATAAAGAAAGAGGAATTTTATTTTATTCCTCAGCTTGCAGCTACAATCGACACTGCTCACACCCCGCTGGGCTTTTGTCTCCAGCAGGGCAGAGGGACGTGCTGGAACCAGCTTGGGGCTACAAGTAACAACAGAAATGATATTTCCTTTTAATAGCACTTTATTTTTTTTCTATTGTTATAATTTTGTCTGAAATGGTAAATTGGTAACGTCTGCTTCCTTCTTCTACAAAATTGTCTTTCATCTAAAAATCAGTGTGCCCTTACCTATTAATCAGTCAACAAGCCAGACTCCTGATATATCAAGAATATATCAAAGGTGTGTCATTAATATATATTTAAAAAGTTAATAACAAACAGTTTTACTTCCCATAGTTCACACATATCATAAGAGGAGGTTTGCAGGTGATTAAAAATACCTCATGGATACAATGAGGTATTTAATGCTTTCACAAAAAGAGCAAACTTTGAAGTGTTTTCTGTAACACAATAAGCAATTTACTTAAGTTAATATCTTTAACTCATTGCAAATACTGTACCATATACAAAAAGATGTGATCTTAGATTTGAGAGTTTGGGGGTTTTTTTTGCCCTCATATAAAATCCTAAGAGTACTGGAGGAAATAATAATTTTCTGTCTAGTATAAGGAAGATTTATTTTTTTTTTTAATAATTCTTGGCCTTCAAAGCACTCCCTATTTCTTGATCCTCAGTGTCTCAACCAAAAATTACAGAAACACCAGATGCTGCCATGAACGTATGGCAATTATTAGTATCCCAAACAATTTTAAATGAGGAATCATAACTCAAATACATACATGCCTTGCAAATATTTTCCCATTAATCATCCATCCATCTATGGGAAGCCAAAGAAATGACCTTTCCTTCTCTCACAATCAAAATTAAAAATACGAGTCTTTCCATGCCCTGCCCTAGTGGGATACTGCAACCCCAGTGAAACCAGGAGCCCCTGCTCACAGCCCAGCCACAGTGTATGCTCCTTATTTAAGTCTGAAGGTTGCAGATGTGAAGCTGAGGTGTGTCACGAAGGCTACAGAGGAAACAGCGACCTAAATAAATACCTTTCAAGTTTCCATAAAAGGAAATGAAATAAAACGATGTGGAAAACCAGTCAGTGAGCCCAGTCTACAGTGACCTCTCCTGCTTACAAGGCTGCTCTTCATACGCCGCTACAGTCTGCACTGCGGTGTAGTCCTCACCTTTGCCAGCCAAGGAAAATTCTTCTGCTCTGCTGAGAGCCCCCAGGAATCCTCCTGCGGCTTATAAAATGCTTTCTCACATACTTTCTCGGTGTTTGTCCTTAGGACCACGTTGCATCATACAAACTAAATACAACAACACTACAAGAAAAATCTTCCACCTTCTCTGCCCCCTGTCTCGCGAGCTCCGGGTGGCCACACAGAGACAGGGAAGAAAATGTAAACACGACGGCTCAGGAAACGGCTCACAAGTGTAAATACAAAATTAAAGAAGGAAAAGCACAACTTCCTACTTCAGAAGGCTGCAGGAAGATGTACCTTGCTCTGGAGACACTGAAAAGTCAAGATACAGTTGGAATGAAGGTTTTAAAATACAAATGTAATGTGACTTAGTGTTATTTTGGAGCACAAGTTATTTACAGATTTTTATGGAAAATAAATTACAATGCAATACTTACTTTTAGCCCTACTTAGAAAGGTTTTTACTTCATCAGGTGATATTAAATGTTTCTGTTCAATCTCAAACAAGTATTTGGGTAACCAGAGCTGCACAGCAGCAAGATGACCTGTTTCTTTCAAATTCTGGAGACATTGGGTAGCTGTTTGTGCATCTATGCTAACGGCCCCGGCAGCAGATTGCTGTGGGGTGGGCAGGTGCTGGGCATCACTTCCCAAACCAGCACTGCCAACACAGCCGAAGCCAAGTGTTTCCCAGCCCATGCTATTGTGGTGCCGAGCCCCTCCAAGGAGGGCTGCCAGGTGAGGTGGATTGTCCAGACTGGGTGGGATGATGGTTCCCTGGAGATGGCATCAAGCTGGACAAGTCTACTGTGACACCAGTGGCAGGCTGCAGAGCGAGCAGTGGGCACTTCAGGGAGAAGCTCCATGAGGTGGCACAGCTGACCTAGCTAACCAAAACATGGGTTTTGTCCCCAAATGCCACCCTGCACCAGCTGTGATGGCACCTTCACTCCTGTGCAGGCTCCGCCAGCTCAAAACATCAGCAGAAACCCTTCTCT